>NW_020954576.1:38162446-38183149 GCF_900497805.2 Vombatus ursinus
CTGTGTGAATAGGCACAAACTCTTGTCCTGGGTGGGAAAGTCAAGTTGACCACAGGCTTGAATAAGCAGGGGCCCTCTTATGTCTTTAGGCATGACATAGCATCAGGGTTTGCAATCAGCCACCAAACCCCTAGGCAGTGGGATACAATCATTTGTTTTTTTTCCCCCCAGTGGTGTCAGGTAGTTGTTATAATAATTATAGCCTTAAGTTTTAAGGATCTACTTAGTGTATCTTTTTGAGAAACACAATTACTAACAAAATATAAGAGAGTTTTAAAAATGAGTTGGGGCAATGCAAAGGACACTTTGTTCATAAAAATAAGCGGATCAAATTCTTCAAATTTGTCTACATCTGACAACAAAAATGAAGCACAGCTTGACTGGATCCCCAAAAAGTAAAATAGAAAATTCAGGTCTGTCCAGAAGCAGAACATCAATCAATTAAAAACTAGGTTTATTGACTGGCTCGGATCAGAGAAGGGTTTGCCAAAACTGCAGTGCGTTATTTGTGGAAATGTTTTGTCAGATGAGAGCCTGAAGCCAGCAAAGCTTTCTCAACATCTGAAGACAAAGCAATCAGATTTTCTTTCTAACAAAAATTTCTTGAAATGAAATACCAAAGTAACTCCTCTGAAGAGTATTTATTAGCCAAAAAGAAAAAAAAATCACTAGCCAGGACTTTGAATTTTAATTGCTTTTCAAATCAATGTTGAGAAGAATAATAGCTGGCATTTATACTTTTCTTTTTTTTCAGAATTGCTAAATGCTTGATATAGATGATCTCATTTGGTAAGGCAGCAGGTGTTATTTCCCCCATTTTGCAGATAAGGAAACTGAGACTTAGGTGAAATGACTGGCCAAGAGTCACACAGCTCACATCTGAGGTGGATTTCAAATGTCACTTAACTCCAACTTTAATATTCTTTTCACTACATTAATTACATTATTAATTACCGATAGGTGGTGCAGTGGATAGAGTGTTGGGGCCTGGAGTTAGGAAGACTCAACTTCCCAAATTCAAATCTGGCCTCAGATACTTCCTAACTGTGTGACCCCGGACAGGTCACTTAACCCTATTTGCCTCAGTTCCCTCATCTGTAAAATGAGCTGGAGAAGGAAATGGCAAACCACTCCAGTATCTTTGGCCAAGAAAACTCCAAATGGGGTCATGAAGAGTCAGACTCAACTGAACAACAAATTTAGTTGATAAAGTCAAAGGAAAATAATTGGTTGAATTGCAACCTTTCTCTACATCTTACAATCACACCTGATTCTTAAGAAAACAAAAACTAGTAAGAAAGTTCAATAACCACAATGATTATCTTCTCCTCCTACATGTTTATTATTATATTTCTTTGTATAATATTTAAGTGTCTTTAAATACATTTCTTGATAATGTGTTCCTTTAATAAATGAAAAGTTAAATAAAATGCTTATTCTCTTTATCGAAGAATTTAATAAATATATGTATTATACACCTAGTCACAATGTATATAATGGAAAGAGTGCTGAACCTAAAGTCAGGAAGACCTGGTTTCAAATCCCCTAGCCGACACTTCCTAGCTATGTGACCATGGGCAAATACCTATTAACTCCCATATGCTTCAGGCAATTGCCTTGGACTGATCATAGGTTGCAATCTGCCTTGAAGGTCTCTAGCCTAACAAAATTACAGATTTTAGTAATAATAATAATAGCAGTACTAGCTGCCTGTATATACTGCTTTATGTGTTATAAATAATTTTACATGCATTATCTTAATTAATTTTCACAACAACCCTGAAAGACAAGTTCTATTGTCTGAATTTTATCGATAAAATTTGAGAGTGACCTGGTAAGGGTCACAGTACATGGCCTCTCAGGTCCCTTCCAGCTGTAGGCATATTATCCTTGTATAACCCACCTACATAATTTTAGCAACTAATGGAACATAACTTGGATTTTTTTTACTATTTTGCAAGTATAGTTTGGAATAGATGACTTCTGAGGTCTCTTCTAATTTGTAGTTCTAGGAAGAAAGATTTCAGTCTGCAGGGGATCCTTTATGCTGAGATGATACCGGGCTTAAGGCTACTAGAATGTCTATAAAGGATTGTGGTCCAATTGCCATTCTAGGGTAATAAGCAAAGTCCAATTTATTTTAAAGGCCAGATCATAACCAAATGCTGAATAGACTACAAGGAAACCAAGGCTAGGGACTAGACCTGTAATTCTAGTGATTACAGGGAACTCCGAGATGAGAAAACTCCCTCTACGAATGAAGATCAAATCTTCTCTGCATACTTTTTTTACTTTATTTTTCTTGGGGGTTTTTTGAGTATGTTTTCTTTTTGGCAACATGGCTAATATAGAAGTATGTTTTGCATGACTTTACATTTATAATCAACATCGTATTGCTTGCTTTCTGGGGGGGTTGGGAGAGAGTGAATTTAGAACTCAAAAAAATTTTTTACAATGTTAAAATCTTTACAATTGTGAAATATTTAATGAAATAAATTACATATGTATATATAGTATATATGTGTATGTGTGTATATGTGTGTGTCTATCTATCTATCTACGTATCTATTTATCTGTCCTTCTCTGCAACTTAAAAAAGTTTCCTAGGGTCCTGAAAGGTTATTTATTGACTTGCTCAGGAACACAGCCAGTATGTGTCAGAGAAGTAACTGGAACTCAGGTCTTCCTAGTTCCAAGCCCAGCTCTGCCATTATACTAAATTATCTCTCAAAGAAGCCAAGCCGGACAAATAGGAATGAGTCAGAAGAAAGTTACACTTAAAAGATTAAAGACAACAAAATCTCCAAGAGATGGAAGAAGACAAGTTGTTTAGTCCTGAAGTCCACAGGAAGTCTTCAGAAGCCATATGGGGAAGGGTTTTTCTCATCCTTGTAGGGAAGGACTCATGAGGGTCCACACCCATTGAAACTTTCATTGAAGGTAAGGCTCTTGATCTGAAATCTATGCAAGGAATCTTTAGCCACTCAGAAAAAAATTCTGCAACAAGTCAGGGCATTCCTCAAATCTAAAGTTGGGAAGTAGGTCTTGGAAGGGCTGAAATACTTGGAGCCTTTGTCAAAACAAATCTACTTTGGACAGAAATTGGTGGTTTCTTCCAACATCTAACCCTGAAACCAGTTGGATCTTTTGTCATTTTGCATTTGGTGACATAAAATGTTTCTTGGTTACTCTCAAAAAATTTCATGTGATGTATTATTTCACAGCGGATCACGTATTTACCATTACAAAACTGACTGAAAAACAGAGTACAAGTCCCACTGCACTTATTGCTCATTAACTATAAAAAGCATTTGATTCTGTAATAATAATAAGAATAGCTAACAATTTATATAGCATTTACTACATGCCAGTCACTGTACTAAGTGCTGTACAATATGCTACCTCAAAGGCTCTCTTTCAACAAGTTATTTCCTATGCATAGATCAAAATTATTCAAGACTCCTTGAAAGTCTAAAACAACACAGATAACCTCATTTGACAACCTTCTGATCAGGCGATACATAAAGAAGGAGATGTAAGCTTGCCAAAAGCGTCTGGTATGGTCATGCAAAAGATATGGCATTAAATTCAAGTTGAAGGAGGATTCCATCTACCTTGTGAGGCCCTTCAGATCCTCCTGTTTGCAGATGCCGCTCCCCAGAACACTGCAGAGCCTCTTGGAGGAGATCCATAATCACTCAAGAGTGTGGCCTAACCATCCACACAAGAAAATCCAAGCATTTAAAAAAGTATACCCTAGACACTGACACATACGTTTCATTAGATAGCCTATAAAGCTCATCCCAGCCCTAAAGGAGTTTGCAATCAATGGGGGGGGGGGGGCTGTATATCTATAAATACAAAAAAGACGTATACAAAATAAATTATAAAAAGTAAATACAAAGGTGATTTATGAGGAGGGAGGTACTAGAAGCCAGGGGTGATGGTTGGTAGCTAGAAGGCTGCCCAAGTTCCTGAGAGTCACAGCTGGTTTCTCTATGAATGAGCAGACTCTAAAGGAAAGTTGTTTCCTGAAACTATAAGTTGTTTTGTTTTTGGTGTTATTTTTCCCATTCAGTGGCACATTTTTGCCCTTTAAAGAAGTCTTGAAGAGCTCTGATTTCCTTCTGTTCTATTGTGTCTTTGTGAATGCCTTTGTAATTGAGAAGGAGGATGCTGAGCAATGGGAACCCTGTCCAGAGCTTGCACAAAATGAAGTGTGTGGCTCTGGCTGCCTGACTAGCTCACACAGTTAAAACTCGGGGCTTATGAGGTCAAAGTCACAGGTTCAACCCTTGAATAACCCAGTTATCCTAAATCTCTTGTATACCAAGAGACTATTCCCTTACTCTAGCCTAGCCTTCAGGCAAATGAAGACACCCCCTCCTCCTCATATGGAGAAAAAACAAAAAGCCAACCTACAGGGAACTGCAGGTTCTGAAGGAAGAAAATTGTAATCTTTTTATGGCAGACGGTATCAGACCGGTTATATCCAAACAACTATCTAACAACTTCTCCCTAGGCACAACTCTTCTGGGTGTTTTTAGAAGAATTATTCATCATCATGGTGAAGGGAGAGGGTTATGGGCTTTGAAATAAGAGGACCTAGGTTCAAATTCCACTTCTCATGATTATTACCTGTGTGACCTTGGGCAAGTCATTTAACTTTCTCAGGCCTCAGTTTCCTCATGCATAAAAATAAGAAAAGGTTAAACTAGATAACCTCTGAGGTCTCTTTCAGCTCTACAGTTATGATCATCTTTTTCTAACATTGATGGGAATTCTCTTTTGTAAGCCATAGATTAAGGCAGCATTGTGCTGAAGAAAGGGCACAGGATTTGGAGTCTAAGGAGCTGTGTTCAGATCCTGGCTTTGCTTTGTTACTTAGACAAATCACTTAATCTTTCTGGACCTCAGTTTCCTCATTTGCAAATTGAAGGGTCTGGCCTCTACATTTTATGGTCCTTTCAGTCAAGATCAGTAAATAAGCATTTATTTAGTGCTTACTATGTGCCAGTGGAGAAGGAAATGGCAAACCACTCCAGTATCTTTCCTAAGAAAACCCCAAATGGGGTCACAAAGAGTCAGACATGCCTGAACAACAAAAAACATGCCAGGATCTGTGCTAAGCCATAGGAATAGACACAAACAGAAAGATAGACTTACAAGGGGCTTATAGACTAATGAGGAAAAGAGCACAGAAAAGGAAGCTGCAAATGGGGTAGAGAAGGGTGATTAAGGTATCTGGCCCTGCAGTAGAGGGGAGAAAGCATGGAGAGCAAAAGAAGGACGACAAAGCTGGCCTGGGTACCCTCTCTCAATGGAAGTTCTGGACACAGCCATCTAATCAAAAAGGGGAAGATAAGTACAGCCAGATTTTCTGGCAAAATATTAGAAGGCACTATTAAAAAGAATTAGATTAGCCATCCACACTGGAAAATGAAATTGATGAAAAATGAATACTGCTCTGCCTTTGGCTGGGCAGCCCACCAGGTAAGTCCATCAGTACATGTATCTTGGATAGGCACCGTAAATGGTCCAGGGTCCAGAATGAAACAAGAGAAATAAAAGTGAGCTAAATATCATGTGGAGAACGGAGGCAGAACTTTTCATAGCCCTATTGCTTTTGACACCAGTATCTTTCCATTAGGGCTAGATGGCTTTCAATCATGGAAAACCATGATTTCTGAAAAATCAAAATTAGAGGTGAACCAAAGAACAATGACAAGATGTAGCACATTGGGTATAAGAAAGCTGCCACATATTACCAACAAGAATTTACATGACAGATACGACATTTTAAAAAGACCTCAAGGATATGTATGGCTAGAAATAGGTGGGGACTAATTACATAACATACCTGAAGGGCTGCAGAAAGACTACCTGAGGGCTGCATGTTATCTACGAGATAACAGAGGAAGGACTCTTGTACCCAGGAAGATTTATGGAAAGCTCTGGACAAAAATTACATGGGATAAGAAGGTCTGGACGCATTGTGATGTGTACCAATGAGAAGAGTATTCACACCTACAAAGAGCATAAATTCACCAAAGTATTGCTAACATTCAGAATTTGCAAACATTTAGAAAAGGGAAGAAACCCAAAGATTCATCAAGAAGAGGTCATGCCAAACTAACATCATTTTCCTTTTCTGACATTTCCAGACTGGCATATTACAGCAATGCCATAGACCCAATAAACTAGATTTTAGCAAGGCATTTGACGTTCTCATATCCTTTGTAAGCAAGGGAGATAGGTACTACATGACTACATAGCAAGGTGGATTCAAAACTGGTTAAATGACTGGACCCAGAGTCAAACAGAGTGATGTTAGAGTATTTATAACAGGATGCCCCAAAGTTCGGTTCTTTGGTCTACTGTGTTAAAGTTTTTTTAATGACTTAGATGAAGGCATAAATGGCATGATGAACAAATCTGCAGGTGACAAAGTTGGGAGGGACAGCTACTAAAATATCCGAAAATCTAAAAAGATCTTGACAGATTTAATAGTGGACAGAGGCTAGTAAGATGAAACCGAATCATGATAAATTGTAAAGTCCTGAGCTAGAGCTCAAAAAGCACAAGTATAGGATGGCAGTAGCAAAGCTAGTTAACAATTCCTGTGAAAAGTAATCTGGGAGTTCAAGTGAACTGCAAAACCTATAAGAGTCAACAGTATGACCTACCAGAAAAAAAAGGCTGATGCCATGTTAGGGTAATAGAAGTCTAGGGATAATGACAATCCTGCTGTTTTTTGTCTTTCTAAGGCCACATTTGGATTACCGAGTTCAGTTCTGGGTACATTTCTGAAAGGGCTTTGACAAGAGGCAGCATGGTTTCATGGAAAGGACAGTAGATTAGGGACTCAAGAGGGCATAGGTCCAAATATTAGTTCTGCTGTTTACAACCTAGGTGTGACCCTGGTTCTTAGACTCAGTTTCTTAATCTGTGAAATGAATGGGTTTGATGAGGGGATAATTAAGGTCTTTTTAAGCTCTAAACCCTATACTTTCAGGAGGATGATTGGCCTGGCAAGGGCACTGATAACCATGTCATAAGAGAATCAGTTGAGGGCAGCAGGGATATTTAGCCTAGAAAAGCGAACACTTAAAGGTGTCATGCTAACTTTTTTTTAAGTAGTTGAAGGATTGGCATGTGGGAAAGAGATCATATTTGTTTTGTTTTACTATTGACAGCAAAACTAGGTGGAACAAATGGAAGTTATAGAAAGGCAGATTTCAGCTGAGTGGGGTGGCACATGCCTGTAATCTCTGCTGCGAGGGAGGCTGAGGCTGGTGGTTCACTAGAACTCTGGAATTCTGAGCCATAGTGTGTGCTAAGCTAATAGGGCATGCAAACTAAGTCTAGCACTAGGAGCAAAGTGATGGACCATGTTGGAGATGGAACAGGTCAAAGCTTTGTGCTAATCAGCAGTGGGATGGGGCTCATGAGGGGCTGCTGAACTTCCAGTCTGGACCAGATGGGGAGATCCAGTCTCAATCGATCAATCAATAAATAAATGAGTGAATGAACAAAGGCAGATTTCAGCTAGATATAAGGGAAAATTTTCTAGCAACCTGAATTGTCTGAAAGCTATTGCAAAAGGTAATGTTTCCCATCACTGAAAGTTTGAAATCAAAGGTTCTTAACAGGGAATCCATGAACTTTTAAAAACTATATTTTGATAACTGTATTTGGATATAATGGATTATATGCATTTTATTTTATTTTATGGGTCAATAAAAGGGCCTATAGGCTTCATCAAACTGCTGAAAGAAGTCCATTACACAAAAATGATTCAGAACTCCTTCCTTAAAAAGAGCCTGGCTAGCCACTTACAGATGCTTCAGAGAAGATTCTTTTTTTTTTTGAGTTGCAAAATAATAATAATAATAATGCAATGAATTAAATGTTCTATCACTATATTTTTTATGAATTTCTTTTTAAAATTAAGTTGTATCTGCACCCTCCCCCCCAACCACTGTGAAAGCAAGATAACACGTTACAAAAATATTTGGTCAAGCAATAAATCCTTGCATTGGCCACATCCAAAAATTAAAAAAGCCTCAATCTGCACTCTGAGTCTATCATTTATCAGGAGGTGGGTAGCATGCTTCATCTTGAATACTCTCAAATTGTAGTGGTTCGTTGTGTTGATCAGAATTCCTATGTCTTCCAGAGTTGTCTGTCTTTATAGTATTATTGTTAGCACATCAATTGTTCTCCTGGTACTGCTCATTTCACTTTGCATCAGTTCATAGAAATTTTCTCAGCTTTTTCTGAAACCATCTTGCTTGTCATTTCTTATAGAACAATACTATTCCATGACAATCATATACCATAACTTGTCCAGCCATCCCCCAATTCATGGGCTGCCCCTTGGTTTCTAGTTCTTTGTCACCACAAAAAGTGCTGCTACGTATATTTTTGTACATAGGAGTTCTTTTCTTCTTTCTTTGGTTCTAGAAATGATTCACAAACAAGACAGCATGACCTCCGAGGTCCCTTCCAGCTCTAAAATTTAGTGACTAATTGCTACTTAGGTATTCTTTCTCAATCCTGTCATGCTACTTCTATCATCAGTGATGCAGTTTGCAGATGTACTTTTGCTTGTTATCTCCACAAACTTCAACTATTTAGGGCAACATCATCTCAGTTTGCTAAAAATTTGTATTTTTGTAAAGTCATGGACGGGAGAGGATCATTTGACTTGCTACCCAGGAATCATGCTTAGATCAGGTGGCTCAAACATAAGGCTGCAAGAACAAAAGGGTTAGAGTCACATGTGACCCTCGGACAGCTCTTTCTTTTTAAAAGAATTGGGATATTTCCATCAAAGCTGCTGTTGCATAAACAGAACTCTTTCTTGCTCTGAGTTTCCACATTGGCAATACAGGGATAATAAAACTTGATCTCTGTCTATCTTTTAGAGTTGTTGGAAAAAATCAATCAAAATCAATCTCCTATAGCCTAGTACTGTACTATCAAATAATTAAGTTACCAATAGAGCACCTATGATACCAAAAAAAGGAACTGTGTCACCTGCAGTGTTATTTATTTATTTTTGCTAAGCAATGGGGGTGAAGTGACTTTCCCAGGGTCACACAGCTAGTAAGTGTCAAGTGTCTGAGGCCAAATTTGAACTCAGGTCCTCCTGACTCCAGGGCCAGTACTCTATCCACTGCACCACCTAGCCGCCCCATGTGGTGTTATTTAGAAAGGCAACATGATACAGTGGAAAGAATGCTAGACTTGGAGTCAGGAAAATGCAGTTCAAATCCTGCTTTAGACACTTACTAGCCATGTGACCCTGAGTGAACCACTTAGCAGTTTTCTCATCTGTAAAATGGGAACAATAATAGCACCTGCCTCATAGGGTTGTGGTGAAGAACAAATGAGATAATGTATGTAAACTGCTTTGCAACCCGAAAGTGTTACATGTAAATTCTTCTTAGTGCTTTTAGTGTTTAATAGGGGTGATCAAGAGAGGAAATACCTCAATAATCATGTTCCAAAATTAAATTAGGAAAACTTTTAAGGCATTTCCATTCCATGGGATCAGGCAACAATCAGCAAAGAAGTAATAGTTTATCAAGAAAAGAAAAGCCCTAAGTTAGGATTTCTTTTTAACTTTAGCAATCCTTAAGAGTAAACTAAACTTCTGGAAACACTTTGGGAAAACTTTCAATTTTTAAAATCAACTAGTGAAAAGTCTAGCAGATTTTCACTTGGAATCCCAGGACTTTTCTCCAGCAGTGGCATATTTTAGTAGCACTGCTATGATGCAAAAGAGAAAGTGGAAGTCAAGACAAGATGCTCAGGTAAAACCGACCTTTTCTCTGAGTTTAGGCAGATGAACATAACAGTGTCATTAAAGGGAAATACAAGAGGCCTGAGTTAACAGATACAGTAATAATTTGCTTTACAAAATTATTTAAGAATCAGAATATTTGGAGTTGGAAGAGAAATTTGAAGGTTATTAAGTTAAAAAAAAACTTTAAAAATTAATGATGTAACAGGAAAAGCACTGGATATGGAATCTAGACATCTGTGTTCATGTCCCAGCTATTCTTTTTGGTCAAGCTATATGATTTTGGTCATCTATGACCTCTCTGGGCCTCAGTTTCCTTATTTATAAAATGAAGTTCAACTAAATATCTTTAAGGGACCATTCTGCTCTAAATCCTTTAAGCCTATGCTAATAAAAATTATTCACCTCCTCCACATCCCAGCAAGAGCAAGGTGGTATAAAAACTCTAAGGACATTATGCTGTCTTTGAGTGAATAAACAGAAAGGGGATATCACACCTAGTCAAAAAAAGGGGAGTCTAAGTTACCAAGACAAACCAGCAGTACCAACTTCAGACACTAGATACTGGTGCTTGAGTACTGTTAAGTCCCATTTTGTTTAAAAGGCAAAAACAGGGGGAGAGTAACTTTGGAATCTCCAAAATATGGCACAAAATATTGTGAATTCACAACAAAGGAGAACTGGGCTCAAATTAAAGAAACTGGAAGATAGCTGGGCAGTGATAATTTTATACAAAGTTTTCTTGGAAATTATTTTTAACTATTCCAAGTTCTCAAATAGGTCTTTCATGTTCCTTACCAGATTATGTATACCCTTTAAGACCACTAAAGCACTGATTATTGCCAAACTATACTGTTTAGCCCTGGACATTTAAAAGGATTTACAAAAGGTCTAAGTTTTGAAAGCTGTAAAAAGTAATGCTAACAATCGTGAAAGAATAACACCCAAGAGGATTTGAATGACTATCATAAATACTTTCAAATTTTCACTATCTGGCAGCTTGAGCCAAAAAAGATTGTGGGGTCTGAAGATATGTAAGATAAAGGCTGAAAAATAGTTGTCTTTCTAGAGTTCTGAGTACAGGGGAGTGATAATAAAGGGGACCTTTATAGGGCATTTTAAGGTTTGCAAAGTGCTTTTACGTATATTATCTCTCTGAATTTTCTGACTCCAAATCCAGCATTTTATTCACTATGATAGAACCTTTTACATTTTTTATCAGGGTAGCTCTAGTTCTGGTGAAATCTAAAACATGTAGCAAACCCAAGTTAAGACTCATATCTGCTTTTTAACATCTAAAAGCAATTTATTCTTTCCCTTAGCTTTGCTTAGTTACCTTGAACTACATGACTTTTTTTCCCCCAAGGGGAAAAATTGATTTAAAAAAGCATGGCGAAATGGAAAGAACACTGGCTATGAAATCAGAGTATCTCTGTGCAACACTGGAAAAATCACTGCTTCTGTGGGCCTCAATTTCCTTACTTGTAAAATGAATAGGTTGTCTATAGATTCTCTCAAAGGTCTCTTCCAGCTACAATCCTAACATCAACCCCATCTTTATGAAGGAAAGCAGAGATGAAGTGCCCTGTCAATGATCACACAAAATTTGATTAAAAACCCTGGCTGTACCAGAGACAGGGACATACCACTTTTCAGCCAGAGGTCACTCTTCTTTGTTGGAGAACAGATCTGATTCAACATTTGAAGAGGATGATTTTATGGACCTGTGTTTCTGGGATTTCTTTTTTTTAAAGAGGTACTAGATGATGGTTTTGGTTCATTGGTAAATTTCAACTACAAATCTGCTGTTCCTTTTTATCTGCAATGCATTCCAAATGTGCAGACGGCCTGTAAGCCCCAGCAAGTTACAGCAGAAAAGGTTCCCCCGCATATGAAAAATATGCATGATCTGGTACCATAATACTTGAAGTTGTAAAAGACCACTACTTGCCACAGCTGCAAGAATCCTGCTGAAGATTAAAGAACAGAGAAATCTAATCATTCTGCTTTAGTAGCAATATCCTTCTTGCCATGTGGCAAATACACCTTCTGGGCCCCTTTTTCCAATACCCTTTTATTTTACTTTAAAGTATTCTGATAGTCTGTGTTGGAGGACTAGGCAAAGTTATAACCACATGAAGGTGTTTGGGGGTATTGCCCCATTTTCATGAAGTAAAGCAGGACTTACTACAGCTGGAAATCACCCATCACAGTCATATTGTTTATGTCAAACAATCACAAGATCTCAGATTTGGAAGGGACCTCAGAGGTTTCCTAGTCTAACACAACATTTCACATATGGTTTGATCAGGACAGAATACAATAGATATCATTTATCTGCTCTACACAGAGCAAATAACTATTTTGGGGGTGCCACAATAGAAAAAATTGGGGGAACAGAGCTCTGGATTTGGAGTCAGGAAGACCTGAGTTCAGATCCTGTTTCAGAAACTTACTAGCCTCACTACTGTAACTCTGGCCTCGTCATTTAACCTCTCCTCAACTTCAGCTTCTTCATCCATAAAATGGGGATAATACTAATATCTACATCCCAGGGTTGTTGTGAAGATTAACATGTTAAGTGCGCTGCAAACTTTAAAGTGCTATATGAACATTTACTATTATTATCACAGCTATTAATATCATATCTATTATTAGAAGAAGTTGTGCCTACTTTCTTCCCCTAAAGATTCTCCACCAACTCTATTCAGAATCAACTTCATCCCCATAAAAAAGTATTTTTTTTTTCTATATGGCAACAGGAGCAATTTCCTGTAGATGAATAGACAGAAGTTCATCAAGGGGAGGAAACAGGTATAGTTCAATGGCTCATGAAACATTTATCAATGCCTAGCACCATGAGTGTACAGGCATTTAATTGATTCTATTTGATTAAAAAGAGGGAGAGAGAGATTATTATACATTATGATAGAAAATTACAAAAGAGGAAAGGACCATATTATTGAATCCAGAATAAATTTGGGGGACAAGTCACGGAAAAGAATACTTTATAAAACCGGTCAGTCCAACATTAGTATTACTCCTAGGTCCCAGTGACTTTGAGACTGCTTAAGAATATAATTAAGAGTATACTTTTTAAGACCCAGTAAATCTCATGAGCTGAGTATGATGCAATTTTTCCCAATTGGGGCTCTACTGGCTTACCCCAAAGGGATACCTGGAATAGGGAGGGGGGCCATTTGCTGTCCCCAAATCTTATGAGATGAGATCAGAAGTTAAAATTCGGCCTAAAAAGATTTGCCCTATGATGCTGTACACAAAACGAATAGCTGATTGTAGCACTGTGGCTGTGGCTACTTTCTCCTTTAACTGAGAACAAAAACATAACTCACATTTATATAAATGCTCTAAGATTTACAAGGTGCTTTCCTCACTGTCTCTCACCAGATCGCTCTCCTCCCAATATCCTATCTACATTCTATCTTCTTAACATCTCTCATACTTCCCCCTTCTCCCCTCTGATCCTGCTACCACCCTGGTGCAGACCCCTTATCACCATGTGCCTGCACCATTACAACAGCCAGCTGGTGGATCTCCTTTCCTCAAGTCAAACTGATCTTCTAAAAGTGCAGGTCTGACCTTGTCACGCTCCCTAGCACTGCTCTTCCCACCCCACCCAAGCCACTTAAATAAACCTCAATTGTTTCTATTACTTTCAGGATCAAATATAAAAATCTTGTTTGGCTTTCAAAGCGCTTCATAACTTGACCCCTTCCTACCTTTACAGTTTCCCTACACCTTACTCTCCCAACCATTCAAATCCAGTGATACTGACCTCCTTGCACCAGAAACTCTCATCTCTGTGCATTTTCACAGCTTGTTCCCTATGTCTGGAATTTTCTCCCTCCTCACTTCCATCTCCTAGCTTCCTTCAGGGCCCAGCTAAAATCCTACTTTCTGCTAGAAGCCTTTCCTGACCCCTCTCCCCCTTTAATGCTAGTGCCTACATTGCTCTCCAGTTTATCCTATCTTAAGTCTTGTTTGTATGCCATTGTTTGCATATTGTCTCCCCCATTAGACTTCCAAATCTTTTAGAGCAGGGACATTTTATTTTGCAGGGAGAGAGAGTGTAGCTTTCTTTGTATCTCCAGTCTTAACACACCACCTGGACACATAGTAGGTGCTTAAAAATGATAACCACCTTGTTAGGAAGGAAATACAAGTATTATCAAGACTGCTTTAAAGATGAGGCAACTGAGGGTCTGAGAAATTATTAGCTTAAGGTCACAGATTTCACTCTCATTTTTGGTACAGTGCTTAATTAGATGCTTCACAAATGCTTGTTGATAGCCCATCCTGCAAGATTCATTAGCCTCCACACTCAAAGACTCATCAATAGCTTCATGCCTCTCCTCCTTGATTAGAGAGTGAAAAACTCTCAAATTCTTTGTTTAAGGAGGGCACCCATGCTCCCAAGCAGGTACTTTCTCCAGGCCTCCCTCCCCTCCTTTTACTGTCTTTTTGTGTGTTGTCTTTCCCCATGAGATTAGAAGCTCCTTGAAGTCAGGGACTATCTTTATTTGTACTTGTATTTCCAGCCCAGCACTTAGCACAGTGCCTGGTGCATAGTAGGTGTTTAAGAAACGTTTATTTGACTGACTGAATGACTGACTGTAAGAGACATAGTTCATGCCCAGGTTGTTTTACTCTAAGACCAAGGACTGTCATACTAGCCCACATACTTATGAAGATTGATAGGGCTAGGACCCAGCTAGAAGACCCTTATACTTTCTGAAGCTGCTCTAATGTTGATGAAACATTAATAATATCTTCCAGACAAATAGCTATCTATCAAATTCTAAAAAATCTGGTGCAATGTTAAGGCACCTTGGGAAACACATTTTACACTGGAACATCTCCGAAGCAGGAATTTAATTTCCTCACTCACTGAAGAAGTTCCCATCATCCTGAAATTGCAGAATGTCTCATTTCTGAAGAACTCAATGTTTTCTTCAATACAAGTTTAAGCTGGTTTGCTAACTGTTAAAACAGTATTACCAGAAAAACAGGGGGAAGGGGAAACTTATCTTAAGCCATATTCATTACAACAAAATTCCTGTACAAGAAGAATTGGACTAGCCTTTGGCTTTCTTAACCCAGGGTCCATGAACATATTAAAAAAATGTTTTTATAACTGTTATTTCAATAAAATGTTTCCTTTGTAACCCTATGTTATTTTTTGCTTCTAAAAAGATTCTGAAAAGGGGTCCATAGGTTTCACCAGACTGTCCAAGGGGTCCATGACATAAAAGAAGTTAAGAATACCTCTGTTTTGGAGGTTTTGTTATAGGAGGATCTGACTTGCACATTATCTCATTTGTAATGTTCTTACTACATTTGTAGTGTTCTCATACACTAAGGCAGTATGGAGACAAGGATGCATTAGCCTTACCAAGGAGACGCAGAGGCACAGAAACTTGCTCTGGATTACATACTCAGCAGAGGAACTGGTTCTCAAAACAAATCCAATCAAATCTTTTTTTAAAAAAGCTGATGGGCTTGAAAGAACTTTGGTCTGTCATTCTCCTGCTCTGAATGACTTTGGTTTGGTTTTCTAGAGATGCAGCGTTGCGGGGGGTTTGGGCCTGACACACTCCAAACAGAAGTGTGGCAGTTTTAGACAGATGACTGCAGTTTCTGAATGAAGATGGGGACTGCAGAAAGAGGGCAGGAAGTGAAGGGGGATATGAGATTTAACAGAGACACTGTGAATATAGATGGGATCAATGCAAACTTGGTCAGGCCTGGTAGGACTGGTGTTTAAAGACATCTGTACTGAAACCATACTGAATAAATTTTTTTTGTTGTAGCATGCTGTTCAGTCTTTTAGTTGTGCCAGATTCTTCATGATCCCATCTGGGGCTTTCTTGACAAAGATCCTGCATGGTTTGCCATTTGTTTCTCCAGCTCATTTAAGAGATGAGGAAACTGAGACAAATAGGGTCAAGTGACTTGCCCAGGGTCACATAGCTAATTAAGTGTCTGAAACCACATTTGAACTCAAGAAGATGAGTTTTCCAGACTCCAGGCCTGGCACTCCATCCCTTCTTAAAAACCCAGGGTAATCATTCATGTAAGAAATATTTATTAGATATCTACTCTGAGCAGAGTCCATATACTCTGGACAGCAAAATTAAGTCATAGAACCCCAGGGAGTTGGGTTCTAGCTCTGACTGCACAACCTATCAGCAAAATTACAATTTCTACTTCTCCATCTACCAAATTAGACACCACCAGGAGCCCAGCCAGGCACAGAGTTTTTTAGGAATGAAATCATAAATGAGAAAGTGCAGGCATATTGTTGCTTACAAGTCCCATGCAAACACAGTATGATTAATCTTTTTATCCCCCTTAAACAAGAGATGCAATTTCACTATTATAGGAAGGCTCTCTATACAGCTCAGCCACATTTATAGTCATACTTAGATAACAGAGAAAGTGACTTTGCCAAGATCATATATCCTCTAAGTGTCAGTTAAGGCTTTAACTCAAGCCTTCCTGACGGACAAGCCAACTCCATCCACTGCTCCACATAGCCTCTCTTTTGAACTGAAGTCTCCCCAAACACCGCCTGGCCCAAAGCTTCACCTGCACTCATAGGACTGAGGAGGAAACCTGCTGCTAAGGAAGTAGGCCAAGGAGGCGAACAGATGAAAAAGTGGTGGACCTTCCTCAAGTTCAAGTGTAGCAAAGTGTGGCAGTTCCTTTGAGCCTACGCATTTAAAAGGAAAAGTTCTGATTTGAGTAAATACGTGGAGAAAAGCCCGCAGGAAAGTGATGGATGGGCTGCTAGCTGATTCCCAGACTTGGGACGCGGGTTCTGAACTGAACCAGGGGCAGCATTTGCACCGGCCTCCCTCCCTCCTGTACAGTTCTCTGGCCGCAATGCCCCAGCAGAATAATCTAGGGTTAAGGCTTGCATAAGTCTACGGGTCCAACCGGGAAATTTGTTCCAGAAGGGAGATCTTGGCTCAAGCCCGTGTTTGCCCCGAGGGCTGGAGCTGGGTCCAATTGCTCTATTATTATTAAGTAATTCAATGTGCGAAGGGGTGGGGCTGGATACGACCGCCAGCCCTCCGGAAGCCCCCGGGACCCGAAGACCCGACCCTTCCCCCGCCAGCCACTCCCCCGCGGCCCCATCGGGCTTTAGGACCACGCGGAGCCCGCGGGCTCCGTCCAGCTCACTTCCTCCCTTCTTGCAGCCCGCTGCTGCTGCTGCTGCCACGGGGGTAAAAAGGAAAGGGGAGCCCCGGCTGGGGGGCGGGGGAGCGCGCCCTACCTGGCGAAGCAGTATTCGCAGTGGTTGCCCCGCTCGTTGACCGTGAGCACGTAGGTGTAGGCCGGGCAGGAGAAGAGCAGGTCCCCGACGCTGTAGCGCCGGCGGGCCCGCAGCCCCCGGCCTTTGCCGGGGCTGAAGAACCTCTCGATGCCCGCGTCCTCCCCGTCGCCTCGCGCGCCCTCGGCTCTCATGCTGGGGCGAGCCCGGGGGCCCGGCCGGCGCGCGCACTCGCCGCCCTGACCTGCCCTGCCCCGCGGAGCTCGGCTCGGTCCCGGGCTCGACTGCGGCTGCGGCTGCTGCTCCCCGCGGCGCGCCGAGCACGGAGGGTGGCGATGGGGATGCCAGCCCCAGGGGTGGGCGCCGCCTGTGCTCCGCTCCCTGCTGGCTGCTGCTGGAGAAGCGTCACCTGGAGCCGAGCCCGAGGCAGGCGGGGGTGGGGGTTCACACCCGCGTGGGGAGGCGGAAGATCAATCCGGCGAGGCGCGCTGGCAGGGCCGACCAGCTCCCCGGGAAAGCTCCGCAAGCCACCCGCCTGGTCCTAAAGCCCACCCACTGCGCGGCGGCGAGAACGCGACCCGGGCGCCGCGGCGGCCCCCCGCGCCCCCCCGCGCCCCCAGACCTTGGCTCCGGCCAGGCCGCGACCTCACTTGCCCTTCCCCCACCCACACCCCTTTTTAGCTGGGGGACACAATACACTCCCCTGAAAAGGGGGTGTGGCCAGCTGGTGAGGGGATTCCGGCTGGTGAGTCTGCCCCTAGGCTGATGTGGAGGTAGGGGGGAGGTGGGGTGGGGGTGGGCTTCTGGGGCCATCCACAGTTACACCCAAATACCATGAAATTGTAAAGTGCAAAGGTCTAGTTCAACTCTCTCAAGTCCACAAGCACTTATTAAGCGCTTACTATATACATGTTAGCCGCTAAGGGATACAATACAAAAAAAAGGGCCAATAAACCCCCCCACAGCGCCTGTCCTCAAGGAGCTCACAATTTAATGGGGTGGGGCAGAAAACACGCGAACCCCAGTGGACAAACAAGGTGTATACAGGATAAATTGGAGATAATCTCAGAGAGAAGACGTTGATATTAAGGGGGATTAGGAAGCCTGCGGGCAGAGATGGGGAGGGAGAGCACCAGAGGCCAGGAGACAACATGTGACTGCCCAAATTCCCATAGGTTAGAGAGCAGAGCTGGGGTTTGAAACCGGGTCTTGGGACCTTAGACCCAGGGTTGGAAACCCAACTTGCTTATTTTACAAATGAGTAAAACCAGGCGCAGAAGGGTCCTCTAATTTCAAATCCAGTGCTCATTCCGCTATGACTTTTATGTCTATGGTTAGGTTTTCACGTAAACAGTTGTTTCCTTTAAAATCCTCAAAGAAAGGTAAATTATCTGTGCTTGGAGAAAACCTAAACCTTCTTGTCAGTAGGGGTAGGGGAAAATAAATAGGACCTAGGGATTTTATAAGGAAGACATTTGAAGAAGTTGGAAAGAAATTAGAGGGATAGGAAGCAAAGGCCACAGTAAGCCCTAGTCCTGAGGCTAGAGGCTTTTCAAATATGTACAGTATTCTCCTGAGTTTCCAGTTTACAATAGTTTAAAATCCCTTCTGGCCCCAGTGTGCTAGCTAAACACCAAATCCAAGAGATTAGTCTGGATCAGGGGTGGGAAACTGCAGGCTCGAGGTCACTTGTGGCCTTCTAGGTCCTCAAATGGGGCCCTTTGACTGAATCCAAACTTCACGGAACAAATGCCCTTAGTAAAAGGATTTGTTCTGTAGAACTTGGACTCAGTCAAAAGGCCCCACCCAAGGACCTAGAAGGCCACACTTGGGCTCAAGGCTGCAAATTCCCTACCCCTGGTCTGGACTATCAGTAAAAATCAATCAAGTTAGCTACCTCTCTGTCTAGTGGGTGGGTCATTTTGAGGAGAGATTCAAAAATCTTCCTTCAGGGTGCTTGTAATCTAGTTGGAAGTAACTGATAAAGCAGGATTTAGGACTCTGGGGGCCCAGCTAGTTTATCCTTTGCAGCTGTGTGAGGTCAGGTTACTTGGGTTTACCGAACTGTAAAATAGGGACAATAGTAATTGCTGCCATACTTTCCCTCGAAAAATTGTTGTGAAGATTGAATGAAAATAATTTTCTGTACAAAATACAAAAATTGTAATGACTGTATTGTACATATAGTATCTTGTTGGAATTCAAAGATGGGAGTGATTCATGTGAGTTGATAGAGTCAGATAAGGCTTCATAAGCTCAGGAATTACAAATAGAAGGAGGAAAGAGATCGAGACAAGAGATAACCTGTATGATGATAATTGACATTTATTCAGCACATTTGAGAATCATAGGTCTGGTCTCAAAACATACATAGTACTTTAAAGTTTGCATAGCCCCTTATATATTCATTATCTTATTTGATCTTCATAACAATCCTGTGAGGTAGATAGTATAATCCCCATTTTACAAGTCAGGAAACTGAGGTTCAGAGAAATTAAATGACCTGCCCATAGGCACACAGCTAGTAAGCCTCAGAGGCAAGAGTCTAATTCAGGTTTTCCTGACTCTTAACTGAGCATGCTTTCACACAGTATTATATAAACTTCTGTAATTTATGTGTGATGCAGTCAATGATGTAACTGGAATTTTGCTCCTCTAGGCAAAAAATTACCTTTTACTAATGGCAAACAGCAGCAGCCTGTCTTAATGGAAACAGTCCTGGCCTTGGAGTTATCAAGACCTGAATTTAAGTCCTACCTTTGACATGTACTGACCATAGATTGGTAAGTCACTTAACCTCTCCACATCTAAGGCAGGACTGTATGAGTTGCAAAATAGCATTGGTAGACCTAGCTTCCTTATCCAGACCAAAAGTTAAAATTGCAAAATAGACATTCCCTGCCTCCATTTTGTTGTTCAGTTGTGTTCATTTGGGATTTTCTTGGCAAATGCAATTTGCCACTTCCTTCTCCAGCTCATTTTGTAGATGAGATAAACAGGGTTAAATGACTTGCTCAGAGTTACACATTTAGTAAGGGTCTGAGACCACATTTGAACTCAGAAAGGTGAGTCTTTCTGAGTTTAAGCCAGCCACTCTTATCTACTATACCATGCTGCCTACTTGCCTAGCCTCCAATGCAGGAGCTATTTGGATGATATTCCTGCTAATGGAGAAAGAAAGGGAAGGCTGTTTGAAGGTACTGTCACCCTTTGACTTAATGTATTATGATCTCCACTGCCATTTCCACTTCTCAGTGATGCACTGGTCCAGACCAGAACAGTTGTCAGCTTTTAGCTGTGTGAGTGACCTTATTTTTTATGGATGAACAAACTAATACAACTTAACCAAAGTCACACGTCTGTCTAGTCAATGGCAGGGCCTAAATGAGAACTTATCCCACAATTTAGCTAGCCACCGTGAATAACTGATCTTATGCAAGTAGGTACTTTCTGTATTCATAGTGAAGAGAGCTTGCCCTATAGATCAGAAGACCAGAGTTTTGCCTCTGGCACATACTGGCTCTATATGGGAAAGTAATCTATCTCTTTCTTTCTTTCTTTCTTTCTTTCTTTCTTTCTTTCTTTCTTTCTTTCT
>NW_020954576.1:38183159-38203216 GCF_900497805.2 Vombatus ursinus
TCTTTCTTTCTTTCTTTCTTTCTTTCTTTCTTTCTTTCTTTCTTTCTGAAGGCAGTTGCCCAGGGTCACACAGCAGGATTTGAACTCAGATTCTGTTGATTCCAAGGCCAGTGCTCTATTGCTCTTTTGAACAAGTAATTTCACAACCCAGCAATCTAGGCCACTGTATGAGACCAAGTTGCGGAGAATACCAACTGGCATGAGTAGAAGGAGTTTTCTTATCTGGGCATTCCGTATACCAGTGAAATCACAGGTCTAGTTCCTGTTCCAGTTCCCTATTCTATTCTTGATGAAGGGAGTATTAAATGTAAGTACAACTTTGTAAATCTTTAGACAATTATTGTAATGTCTTGTAAAAGTGTGTCAGTCTGGAGGCCTCTGCTTGCCTCTTGTCAGTCATTTCACTATCATCTACAACCAGGGCAGGCACAACTAGCTGGAAATTCTACTACTGCTATGAATCCATTGCTACAAGAAACTAAGGGAAGAGGAAAGAGGGAGGTTGAGTTAGTCTTCTCAGTAAAGGAGGGGGTCAGCTTGGGTTGTAGGGACTTGAACAAAGAAAAGGTTTAGATTAGGCACCATGGGAAATGGAATCTACCTTTTGTTTCTGTGTAACCTTGGGCAAATTACTTAACATTTCAGATCTGCGTTAAGGGGAGACTGGCCAATGAGAGACTGGGCCTTATAGTTCATGCTTTGCCAACTTCTAGGCATGCATCATGGGGGGCCCCATTATCCTCTTATGACTAATGGAGAAACTTTTTTTTTCCTTCTGGTTGGCCACATTGTATAAGGACTCTCTGAGGGCCAGTGTGGGCGTGGGGTGGGGAGTACTCTTTCCTTCACTAGGCCAGCTAACGAGCCCATCCAAAACAGGTTTGTGTTAGGGAAAGGGCTGCCTCCAATTTGTGTCTTCTTTCACTTGGTACATAGCCTTGTAAGATCTTGCAAGGTTCAGTAACTGGAGTCTGTACCAAAGTTTGTTAGTATTTGAGCCCAGTGAGAAGTGAGCTATGGAATTCAGGCTAGTATGGGTCAACATTAGACAGCACACTGTGTTCTGTAAGCAAGGGAGTGATTCCATCCATTGGCCATACCATATTTGGAAGTGAACTTGAAGCAAATGCTTTTTTAGCAACCATTTTAAGTTTGAACCTACTTTCACTAAGGACAGAGGTATAGAGAGGTAAGTGTGTCCCTGGATTGGGAGGATGTGTTTATACTTCTTTTTTTGTTGTTGTATCTTCTCAGTAAATGTCCTTTTTTGTAAAAGCTAATTGATGTTAATTGGTTAAATTGATAGAAGAGTCAGTTGATATGGGGGAGTGGAGATATCATGGTGATGACTTTGGGAGAAACACACTGGAATGAGGGTTTAAGCTGATATTACTAGAGTTACCAATTGATAGGTAGAATATTATTAAATGGCCCCCTTTGACACTCCAGGACAACCTAGGGTTACCCCTAGAATAGTAGCTTGCTTTAGCTCCTACCGTGCTAGTGGAATTATGGTTGGGATAAAAATTCTCTGGAGTTCACATGGACTATATGTAAAATGAAGAAATTAGAGTAGATAGCTTTCGTATGTCCCTGTGATCTGTTAGGGGTCTGTCCACCTTCCATTGTTGAGGCAGACTGATTGAAGGATAGCAGTGGAACTATGGCAAAGGTGGATTTTTTGCCTTATGGTGTAATTATGCTGATGCCTGGAAGTGGGCCAAAATCAGGCTGTGGCTGAAAGCTAGCCACTTAACAATCACTCCAGATGGTTGAGGCTTTGTATGTCTGTCTTCAGAGACTTGGGGCAGGATACTTAAGCAGCTCTGTACCTTATTTTGTTCACTGGCTTTTAGGGATGCTAATTAGGGGGTAAGATGGCATAATAGAAATAATGCTGGACGGGTTTGGTTTTGTTTTTTTAACTATTTTAATTTTGTTACAAGGGAAAGATCAAGTGGGTAGTGTTAGAGTATGGGTGGGAGGTCTAGATCTGGAAATGACTGTGATTTAAAAACAAAAGACATTGGTGAAATGTAAAAAAAAATTAAAGATATTAAAATTCATTAGTAGTATATTTAGTAACCGGTTATGAAGAAAACTATGTTATAAAACAACCACCAAGGAATGGCAACACACAAATCCAAAGAACACTGATGACAGCACGCTCTTAAAAGAGCTCATACTTGTCAGTCTATCACTTCACATTCTCACAGACTCCAAAAATAGCCTTCTTCCAGCCTGCCACGCCATACCCCACTCTTTGAGGACCTTGTAACGAATGCCATGGAGGAAAAGGACCTGGTAGTATTTTATTAAGCCACCCTGAAATTCCAAAAACAGCAATGAAAAGAAGACAAGGTTTTCTGCTTGATATCTTCCCCCAAAACAGATGTCAAAGAAATACAAAGTCTTTCTGACAAATTGTTCGTGGAAAAAATAGACCTTACCTTAAGGAAATAAAGCTGCAGAAAAGTGTGTTTTTATTAAAAAAAAATAAAAATAAGACATCTCTTTAGGATTCTGATATTGGTTATTTTTACATTCCTTCAATGCCACCATCATTTATCTTTGGTGGGGGGGACCTTCTATTTATATTGTCCACTCCATTAGAATGTGAACTGGTGGGGTGGGGAGGGACTTCGGTCTGGAGGAGGAAGGTGGCTTATTTTTCCTCTTTGTATCTCCAGCAGTTAACATAGTGCTTTGTACATAGCAAGCACTGAATATATCATTCATCCATTCTTTCATTCTTTCATTCATTCATTCCCAGGTTCCTCAGTTGGGGGTTGTCCTTGATTTTTCCTTTTCATTCATTTCTTTTATCCAGAAAATTACTAATTCCTTCACTATATCTCCTGTAGTTATCCCTTTCTTTCTATTCCCGCTGCCCTAAGGCCCTAACCACCTTTTCACTTTATTACCACAACAGCAACTAGTCTCTTTCTCTTTCACTTTTGGATTCTTCAGTCAGTTTTAGGGAGGCAGCTAGTTGGTGCTCAGGATAGACTACTGGACTTAGAGTCTGGAAGACCTGAATTCAAATGTGCCCTCAGATACTTAGTGGTTGTGTGACTTTGGGGGAAGTCATTTAACCTTCACTTGTCTCAGTTTCCTCATCTGTAAAATAGAGGTAATAACATGTACCTCTTAAGGTTGTTGTAAGGATCAAATGAGATAATATTTGTTAAGTGCTTTGCAAACCTTAAAACACTATGTAAATAGTAACTATTAATATTTTTGTTCTACATACTATTGTTAAAATAATCCTAAGCAAGATGGAAAGATTTATGCCATTTGATACAAAGTGAATTAGGCAAAGTCAAGAAAGCAAAACAATATATACAATGTAAATGGAAAGCACCACAGAACAACCAAAAGTGAATTTTGCAAAATTACAAAACACAAGCATGGCCCCAAAGAAGAGAAATAAGAAGATACCCCACCCCCATACTCCACTTTAGTGTGGTTCATTGCATTTATTTTCAGACTTACTCAGTATATTGATGAGTTTTGTTGCTTCCCCTCCTTTTTCTTCTACTTTTTCTTTCCTTTAAAAATATTATTTGTTATGTAGAATGAAACTGAAAGTTGATTTAAATTCTATTTTGCTAAAACTTAAGCTAGATTTAATATTCCTTTTCCTTGTAAATTTCACCCACTGCCCTGCCTAAGTCCGGAGGAAAGGTCAAGCTTTTGTCTTATAATTACCTCCACCTCCACTTTTGTGACCCTACCCATCACTCACTTTCCAGGTAAATCAGGTTAATCTAAAGGTCAAATCTCATCAATTTAAACTATCCTAGCAGCTCTCCCTGGTCTGAAGTCTAATTGCCTGGGAACCTCTGTCTTGTGGCTGGAATCCCATGTCTTAGTTATGGTGAAGGAGGTTTAAGAAGGGGAAGGCCAAAAAATATTATCTCAATTCTGACTGTCATTGATAACCACTCATAAGAATAAACACCTAGGGTGCTCAGGATTTTGCTTTGTCATATTGCTAATTGTTATAAAGATCTTGTTAGCCCTAACTTGAGGTCTTTGGTCATTGAGAGAGTCCATTGACCCAATGTATTGGTTACTGCATTGTTGTTATTCAGTCATACCTAATTCTTGGTGACCCCGTGGACCATAGCATGCTTATGTTGTCCATGGGGTTTTCTTGGCAAAGACACTAGAAGGGTTTGCCATTTCCTTCTCCAGTTGATTAAGGCAAACAGAGATTAACCGACTTGCTCAAGGTCACACAGGTAGTAAGTGTCTGAGGCTGAATTTGAACGTGGCTCTTCCTGACTCCAGGCCTAGTGCTCTTTCTACTGAGCCACCTATCTGGTTACTGTTAGTCTAACTAATAAATTGATCATGCTTGGACTATTGTCTTTGATGCATTTCTACTTCCTTATTTAGCAAATCAGAGACTGAGACACCAGAATTAAAATGTGATACATCCACTGACATTGATAAAGAAAATTTTATTGTTATAAAAATGTTGACAGATCTTTGCAATTTTTTTTTTTGGTCAGTTGGCCTCCTGGTTTCACCTGTAAGTCCTCTTGCAATGATTTGGCTTATTTGGTCTCAAATCAAATTTTCTGCAAACTTTCCCTTAACCAGTTCTTGCTATTTTAGGTGCTGATTCTGCTTACAACCTTCTATAACGGTTTTGTATATTTCATAATTCAACTCTATAAGATTTTGTATGTAAGCTGGTTTTAAAACAGTGTTGCCCTTGACTGCCACGTCACTTCACTTTGTAAGTGTTTGCTGGCTACAAGTTGTTTCTAGGCTCTTCAGCTTCTTCTTTGGGGCCATTGCTTTACAGTAGTTAAAACTTCTGTAGGAAATCATTATAATCCATGTTAATGGCTGTTCCTTTAGCAAATTCCCATTTAAAAATTAGTAACTTGTTTACTGTTGTAATTTCACACAAAGCCACTATATCTTCTTCCAATTATTTTTGATTTTTATATTGATTTTTATCTTTATGCTAATAAGTCAATAACACAGTTGATATCAAAGTGATTCCCATGTTGCTAACTAATTGTTTCCTGACTGTTACGATGAATCACTCTTATTTTTTATGTGATTGATGCTTACCACGTCAAATTGCCGAAAGATGTTGTGGTATCAAGGTAAGAATGAAGGACTGTGAGTTAAGATAAATGTGGGTTCGTGACCCTCATATGACATTAAATATTTATGTTGACCACTGGCAAATAATTTAACCTCTCCCAGCCTCAATTTCCTCATTTGTAAAATGGAGATAATACCTGTAGTACATATTATTGAGAAACTCAAATGAAATAATGTATATAAAATACTTTGCAAACCACAAAGCTCTATTTTATTTTTATAAATAATTCTATTAAAGAAAATATTCATCATATTATAGGCATATGGCTTCTGTGTAGTCTATAAGCCTCTAGTCTCTTTTGTTTCTTGATCTTGAGCCATATTTTCCAATAAGTGTATGTTGATTTAATTCTTTTGTATGTGTGTATTTCACCAGTTTGTTTTTGTTTCTTTACTTACATTTTATTTTTAAAAAATCTGCCTATCCTCACTTTCATCTTCCCATTACCCTATAGAAAAAAAAACACAATAGAAACCTTATAGTCAAGTAAAACTAGTTCCTCAATTGGCCATATTAAAAAAAAGTTTCATTTTGCACTTCAAGTCCATCACCTCTCTATCAAGAGGTAGCTAGCATGTTTCATCGTGGATTTTTTGACATCATAGTCATTATGCTGATCAGAGTTCCTAAGTCTTTCACAGTTGTTTGTCTTTACAGTATGGTTGTCATGGTATAAATTGTTACTTCACTCTACATTAGTCCTTACAAGTCTTCCCAGTTTTCTCTGAAATCATCCCCTTTGTCATATCTTTTAGCACAATGATATTACATCACATTTATGTATCACAACTTGTTCAGACATTCCCCAGTTGATGCACACTCTCTCAATTTTCAATTCTTTGCCATCTCACAAAGAGCTCTAATTTTTCTTTTGGTATATCCTTAGAGTTTGTTTTCTTAGGATGAATTCCTCTCTAAATTTATCCTTCCTCTTATTTTCCTCTCTCCCATCTCCCCTTTCTCTCCTGTTTCCCTGTTTAATGAAATATATTTCTGTATCCTGTTTCCTATTCTTCCCTCCTTTGACCAGTTCAAATAAAAGTGAGGTTCAAGTGTCACCCATCTTCCTACTCCTTCCTTGTTTTTTATAGGCTTCTCTACCTGTACACTTTGATTATGTGAGATAATTTTCCCCATGCTTTTCCCTGTCTCCTTTGGCATATTCCTCTTTCCCTCCTTTTATGTTCTTCTTTTAAGAGTATCAAAACATAACAAAACTACTTCTAGGCTTTCTGTTTAATTAGACTCACTCTCCAACCCTGGGCAATGATAGGGCTATGAGGGAATACATGTACCATCTCCTCTTATTTGAATGTAAGCAATTTACCCTTGTTTAGTCTCTTATAATTGTTCCCTTTTGTTTGCCTTTTTAGTTACTCTTGACTCCTGTGTTTGCAATTCTGAGTTTTTAATGCAGCTCTGATCTTTTCAACAGGAATGCTTGGAAGTTCTTTATTTCATTAAAGGTCAATTTTTCTTCCCCTGTGGTACTGCACTGCTTTGGTGAATAAGTCATTCTTGGCTATATTTCTATACCTTTTGCCTTTTGGAATCTTATATTCCAAACTCTCTGATCCTTTCTAGTGGTGAATACTAAATCATATTTGATCCTGACTGTAGATCCTTGGTACTTGAATTCTTTGTTTCTGACTGATTGTAGTCTTTTTTCTTTGACTTGGAAACTGTATTTTGACTACAGTGTTTCTGAGAGTATTTGTTTTGAAGTTTCTTTCAGGAGGTTACCAGTGGATTCTTTCTACTTCTACTTTGCCTTCTCATTCTAAGGGATCAGAACAATTTTCTTTCATGATTTCTTTTTTAAAAAATATATATTTATTTATTTTTAACAACCTTTTAAAAAATTTGAGTTCAAAAATCTTTTTTTCCCTCCAGCTCCTCCTCTACCTGAGAAGGCAAGCAATATGATATCAGTTATACTTGTGAAATCATGCAAAACCTATTTCCTTATTAGCCATGTTGCAAAAAAAAAAGCAAGAAAAATAAAGTGAAGAAATTATACTTCAGTTTGTACTCAGAGTTTATCAGTTCTGTCTCTGGAGGTGAAGAACATTTTTCATCACGAGTCCTTCTGAATTGTCTTGGATTGTTGTATTGATCAGAGTAGCTGTTTCACAGTAGGTCATTATTACAATATTACTGTTATTATGTACCATATTCTCCTGGCTCTGCTTACTTTCCTTTGTATCAATTCATATCAGTCTTCCCAGATTTTTCTAAAACCATCCTGCATGTCATTTCTTGTAGTACAGTAGTATTCCATCACAATCATGTACCACAACTTGTTCAGCCATTCCCCAACTAAAGGACCTCCCCTCAATTTCCAATTCTTTGCCACCACAAAAAGAGCTTCTGTAAATATTTTTGTACAGATAGGTCCTTTTTCTTTGATCTCTTTTGGATACAGATTTACAAATGCTACTGCTGGGTCAAAGAGTATGCACAGTTTTATAGCCCTTTGGTCATAGTGGTCATAGTTCCAGAATGTTTTCCAGAATGGTTGAATCAGTTCAGAATGCCACCAACAGTGCATTAGTATCCCTCTTGTTCCACATCCACTCCAGCATTTGTCATTTTCCTTTTCTGACTTGTTAGCTAATCTGTTAGGTATGAGTTGTACCTCAGAGTTGTTTTAATTTTCATTTCTCTAATCAATAGTGATTTACAATATTTTTAAATGACTATGGATAGTTTTGATTTCTTTTTCTGAAAACTGCCTGTTCATATATCCTTTGACCATTTCTCGATTGGAGAATGGCTCTTATTTTTATAAATTTGACTCAGTTCCTTATGTATTTGAGAAATGAGGCCTTTATCAGAGAATCTTGCTATAAAAAATTTTAATATTGTGTTGTACTTTCATATTGTATGGTCTATGGTATCTTTTAGCAAAATGTAATTTCTCTGATTATCTCTTTTAATTAGGTCTATTTTTGCTTTTGCTTTGTTTGAGATTATGATTGCTACCTCTGCCCTTTTTTCTTTTTTTTACCTCAGCTGAAGCATAATAGAGTCTGCTTCAGCTCCTTATTTTAACTCTGTATATGCCTTTCTTTTTCAAGTGTGCTTCTTTTAAACATCATATTGTTGCATTTTGGTTTCTAATCAAGTCTGCTATCCATTTCTATTTTATGGGTAAATTCATCCCATTTGCATTCACAGTTATAATTACTAACTGTATTTTCTTCCATCTTACATTCTTCTGTTTATTTCTCTCTCTCTCTCTTTTTCTTTTGCTTTTTGGTGAGGCAGTCGAGGTTAAGTGACTTGCCCAAGGTCACACAGCTTGTAAGTGTCAAGTGTCTGAGGCTGGATTTGAACTCAGGTCCTTCTGACTCCAAGGCCAGAGCCTGATCCACTGTGCCACCTTGCTGTCCTGCCCTCTCTCTTTTAACCTTGTCCCTCCTCAGAAGTCTGTTTTGCTTCTAACCACTGCCTTCCTTAATCTGCTCTTCTTTTTATCACCACTCCCCCCTTTCTTTTCTCCCCTTTCTTTCCCATTTCCCTATTAGGTATGATAGATTTCTATATCCAGTTGTGTGTGTGTATGTACGTATGTATATATTCTTCCCCCTTTGAACCAATTCTAATGACAATGAGGTTCAAGTGCCACCCTCTCATTTTCCCCTCCACTGTAAAAGCTCTTCCTTACATGCATCTTTGATGTGAGATAATTTCCCCCATTCTTCCTCTTCCTTCTCCCAGTGCATCTCTCTTTCTCACTCCTTCATTTGTTTTAGTTCATCCCAACAAAATTGACTCACACCCTTGCCTTCTGTTTATGTGGACTCTTTCTAACTGCCCTAATAATGATAAAGTTTTTAGACATTTATATTATATATATATATATATATATCATCTTCCCATATAGAAATGTAAATAGCTTAACTTTATTAAGTCCCTTATGATTTCTCTTTCATGTTTACCTTTTTATGTTTCTCTTGGGTCTTGTGTTTGAATGTCAAATTTTCTATTCAGTTCTGGTCTTTTCATCAGAAATGCTTGAAAGTCCTCTACTTTATTAAATATCCATATTTTCCCCTGAAGGATTATACTCAGTTTTTGCTGGATAGGTTATTCTTGGTTGTAATCCTAGCTCCTGTGTATTCTGGAATATCATATTCCAAGCTCTTTACTCCTTTAATGTGGAAGCTACTAAATCTTGTGTGATACTGTGTCTCCATGATATTTGAATAGCTTCTTTCTGTCTGAAGTACTCTCTCCTTGATCAGGGAGCTCGGGAATTTGGCTGTGATATTCCTGGGAGTTTTCATTTGGGAATCTCTTTCAGGAGGTGATCAGTGGATTCTTTCAATTTCTATTTTACCCTCTGGATCTAAGGTATTGGGGATATTTTCACTTACAGTTTCTTGAAATATGATGTCTAGGTTTCTTTTTTGATCATGACTTTCAGGTAATCCAACAATTCTTAAATTCTCTCTCCTTGAACTATTTTCTGGGTCAGTTGTTTTTCCTATGAAATATTTCACATTTTCTTCTATTTCTTTTCATTCTTTTTACTTTGTTTTATTGTTTCTTGATGTCTCATGGAGTTTTTAGCTTCTACTTGCCCAATTTTAATTATTAAAGAATTATTTACTTTGTTGAGCTTTTGTAACTCTTTTTCTATTTGTCTATTTTTACTTTTTTTTTTTTTGGCTTTTTGGTGAGGTAATCAGGGTTAAGCGATTACCCAGGGTCACACAACTAGTGAGTATCATGTGTCTGAGGCTGGATTTGAACTCAGGTCCTCCTGATTCCAAGGCCGGAGCTTGATCCACTGTGCCATCTAGCTGCCCCACCCTCCTTTTTTTTTTTTTCCTATTTCCACTTTTTAAGAAGTTCTTTTCATCACATGAATTTTTGTGCTTCTTTTACCATTTGGCCAATTCTGTTTTTAAGGTATTGTTTTCTTCTATATTTGTTTGCGTGTGTGTGTGTGTGTGCATGCATGTGTGTATGTGTATATGTGTGTGTGTATGTGTGTGTGTGTGTGTGCCTCTTTTAGCAAGCTGTTAATTCTCTTGGATCATTTTCATTTCCCCCCTGCAATTTTTCCTCTCCCACTCTTATCTCTTTCTTTAATACTGCCAGGAATACTTGCTAAGGTTGTGTCCAATTTGCATTTTTTTCTCTGAGGCTTTGCTTATAGCTGTTTTCACGTTGTTGTTTTCTTTCGAGTTTGTGTCATGATCTTCCCTCCCACCACAGTATCTTTTTATGGTTAGGTTCCTTTTGGTTGTTTGCTCATTTTTCTAGCCTAATTCTTGACTTTGAACTTTATGTGGAAGTTGGGCTCAGCTCACCTCAGGGTGGTTTTGCACCATCCCAAGCTTTAGATTTTTTCACACTGCTGCTTTCAGAGCTCATTCTGGGGGTCTGTAAGGTTTTGGTGCCTTCAAGGTGGTATGATCCAGGGAGAGGTGCACTGTTCTCCTGGTCTGTGCTCTGGTCTTTACCCAAGAAGGGCCTTCGTTCCCCTGGAGCTGCGAGTGCTAGTGCTCCTTTTCGCTCTTGAACTGTGACCAGAGTTCCTGTTTCCCTTCAGTCACCAGTGCTAGTGCTTCTCTCTGCCCAGGAACTGTGACCCAGAACCGCATATGGAATTTCCAAACAGCGTCCCATCCTGTGCCCGGTGTCAGCTCAGAGTCCTCTGTCAAATCCCTTTATTGTCTCTGGGCTGAGAACTCCCAAAGCTGCCGCTGTGCTGCTGCAGTCTCCTCCAAGGCCTGCCGCGGATGCTGCTGCTGGGTGTGCTCTGGGTCATTCTCTACCCCGGTGTCGTAGACCTCTCCTTCCTCCCTTCTGAATTGTCTAGGGTTGGAAAAATGTCGCACACCAACCTTTTGTGGGCCATACTGCTTCAAAGTTTGACTTGACATGTTATTTTAAAATGGTTTGTAAGAAATTGTTGGGAGAATTTGACTGTTTCTGACTCTACCATCTTGGCTCTGCCCCATCTCTTTTATGATTTCTTGAAATATGATGTGTAGGCTTTTTTGGGGGGTGGGGCAGGGCTGTCAAGTGGTTGACTTATTCTTAAATTGTTTCCCCACACCCTAGTTTTTTGTTAGTTATTTTTGCTATGAGGTACCTTATACTTCTTTTTTTTATTTTGTTTTAATATTTTTTGTTGTCTCATGGGGTCAATAAATTCTATTTGGGTCATTATAATTTTCAGGGAGTCTGTTGCTTGGTTAAGGTTTTGTACCTCTTGTATAAAGTTGTAAATTCCTTTTCCAATTCTTTCTTCCATAACTTATATCTTTTTCAATATTTTCCTTTAGAATGATCATTTCATTTATTTAAAAAAAACACATTTTAAACTTAAAAAACCCCCTGTTTCATCTTTTTTAGGAATTCTAATTGAATTTGTGCTCAAGTTGTGTTTTGCTTTGAGGCTTTTCATGAAGATGTTTTAGAGCCATTCTCTTCTGGATTTGTATCTTTAGTGTCCTAGTCATCTAAATAGCTTTTCATGTTGGGATTATTCTTTTATTTGCTTATTCTTCTAGCCTACTTCCTGAATTCAGATGTTCTGTTAGGGCCAGGGCACTGTGCCCTTCTAGAGAGTATACCAGAGCTAATCCTATTTCTCCTTTCTTTGGATAGTTAGTTTTTATTCCAGGATATGAAGGATAGCTCAGGCTGGGGACCTACAAGCTTTCAGTATTTCCAAAGTGGTCTGATCCATTGCAAAATCTGATCACTGCCTGCCCTGGTCCGAGCTATATAAATTTCTGACCTGGATTTGGATCTGAGCATCATACGCATGAGCTTGTGTTGTTTGGAGTTCCAGTATACTGCTGCTGGCCTCAGCCAACTAGAAAGTTCTTCTGGTTCAGATTGACAGAACTACAGCTGTCCCCTTGGTCCGTGATTTCTACCTTGGTTATTCTTCTGGAGGCTTTAAGGTAGAGTCAAAACTCTACTCTGTTCCTGGAACCTAATCCACACAACTGCTGCTTATTTATGAACTTGCCCTCTGTTCAGCATCTAGCCTAGGACCCATAATGACTCCTTAACCTGGGATGTCATCCTAGCCACAGGCCTTTTCCTCAGTGAACCTTGGATATGTGAAACTGGGCAGCCAGCAGAGCTGCCAGTTTGTACCTTATTCCATCATGCTTAAGTTTAGGCCCCTCTATGCTGACTGGGACCTTTTCTTGCTCTGGTACGTGACCTCTTCTTGGGATGGAGTGCTCTGCACTTCCTGTTGCTTCCTGTCCTTAGTGTCTAGAAACCTCTGTCTTCCAGCTCACTATACTTCCTTCTACTCCGTCATCTTGACCCAGCCTCTATTAATTTTATTCTTAAGATCAAAATATATGTATTTTTTATTTTTTTAATTCTAATAAGATGAAATTTAATATTTTTTTTGAATTTAACTTCTAGTTTTGTCATTTCTTTTTTAGAGTTGGAAATTTTATTATTTTTTTAAAATGTTCTTTTTAAATTTTAAGTTCTAAATTCTGTCCCTCTCTTCAGCTCCTCCCCTTCCCATTAAGAAGGTAAGAATATGATACCTATTACACATGTGAAATCATGTAAAATACATTTCATATTAGCCATGTTGCAAAAAAAAAAAGATGGGAGAAGAAACATAGAGAAAGTGGAAAAAATATGCTTCAGTCTGTCCTCAGAGTTCATCAGTTTTCTCTTTGTGGGTAGACAGCATTTTTCATCGTGAATCCTTTGGAATTGTCATGGACATTGTATTGAAGATCATAGTATCATTTCTTTACCTCCTAATTCTCTGTAATAGATGTTGGCATATAAATTGTAGTTATCCTATATGGGTAGTGGACTTCATGCTTTTGCTTCATCATGTGCATTCCAAGGTGAAATGATAAAATATCCTATGAAATGACATTTCTTGTGGTCTTGGGAAACATGATGAAACCAACTCCACTATCTCCTTTATATTTTCAATTATAGAGAGAATGGCAGTACTTATAATACATTTCCTTCACTTAGTATGTCAACTAGTAGTCATTGGACAAAGATCTCATACTTAGACTACCATTAGTTAAATTGGTGACATGTTTAAACTTGTTTATAGGTGTTATAAAGCTACATTATTTGTAACACCCTCAGTCTTTTTCACCTTTTTCTGCTGATGTCACCGCAGAAGCAGAAAGGGACCTTACAGAATTGAGAATCATTTTCATTTTTTATTCATTTCATGGATTGCCATGGCTAAGGTGACCAAATCAGTAGTGATGAGCTACTTTGTTTTTAGCTGGTCCTCAGATAATAATCTGTTGTTGAACCATATTTGAAGCTTTTTTAGTCAGTCAACAAACATTTATCAAACATCTCCTATGTTCTAGGCACTGTGGTAAGCACTGGGGACACAAAGGCAAAAACATACCCTGCCTTCAAGGACAGCCATTTTCCATCATAGTAGAATTTGCTGGAACTTATATTTCATTGTCATGGTGCTTGAGAATCCAGGGTCATCTCTACATTATAATGAGACCTCAGAGTAGGACTTTTGTGGAGGCAGAAAGAAGGTAATTATTAAAATGTTTCCTGTGAATGTCTTGCCTCACCTACTAGATTATAAACTCTTTAAGGGCAAGGACTGTGTTCTATTTATTTTACCTACAGGACTATGCACCTAGAAGGTATTAATAAAGCTTCCCCCACACTCTACACCATACACTCAGATTGTAAGATTCCTGAGGGCCAGGAACTCAAGGGCATCATTCATTTTTTTTGTATCTCTCCCATTGTGTAGCACAATTTATTGCACTTAACAATTGCTTAATAAATATTTGTTGAATGAATTAATGAAATGCAGAAAAGAATTAATGATATTTTAATGGTGGTTGGTGCTGATGACATTTTTTTAACCTAGCTAATAGATTGTTTAAACCATTTGTTTAGAAAATTCATGAGGATTCCAGAAAGTGACTCTATGGCAAGTTTATATAGACTAGTATTACCAGTTCAGTCCCTATCCTAAGGTGAACTCATAAAGGTTATTAAAATGATGTGTGTTTTTGCTTGATCACTGATAAATGGTTATGGAGAACCCCTACGATTCCAGGTGGCAAGAGGTACCCTTGTAGTCTCAGCAACATTAAGCAAAGGTGCCCCAAGGTCATGGACTTAAACAGAGGAAACCCTTCCCCTCCAGGATTAAGGGCAGAGAGAGGATCTCTAAAGTATATCATAAAAGCAAAATCCCTGTGTCTCATCTGCATCCCAGCATCTTCACTCCATATGCAGAGTTACATAGGGAGGAGATACTATTTAAATCACCAGAGAGCATTTTGGAGACAAAAGAAAAATGGGAACTTTCCCCAGCCATTGTTAAGAAGACATAGGAGCCATTTTGAAGTGCAGATGTTAAACCTCTAACTACTGCATGTTCCCCTTGACATTGAGGTTTGTCCCCATGATTAAGGGAATTAGAGCATATTAACCAAGTGACTGGAAACTCAATAAAGTGGCAAGGAGGTCAAAGAGAAAGGACTAATTGTGTTCATTCTTGTCTAGACTTGTAAACCTTCAGGCTTCCTCTCTTCTGTCTCTGAAAAGTCCCCCTGCTTCTTCAACATCAGGATCTATGGCTCAGTCAAAGAGTATTTCAGTACATTCTTTTTGAGAACAACATTTCTACACTTATTTTTGGGGAGGCAGTGTCATCTAGTGGCTGAAACAAGGGGGGCTGGGTAGAGTTTCTGACTTTGCTACCAACTGTCTGGGTGACCTTGGGCCGCTCCTGTAGGGTCAGATTTTCAGTTCTCTGCACCTCCTGCAGAGTTCCCACTGATTTTAAAAGGAGCTGTGAGCACAGAGGAGTTCCTCCAAAAAGGCAAAGAGAAGCAAGAACTTGACTTTCAATCCCCCTCTGCCTTAGTCTATTCATTTCATACATTTACTAGTTCTATGTATAATGTTTCTTGTTTCTTTAATGTTTACTTTCTTGTTTCACATAAGGAAAAACAATACAAGGAAGAAAATGACATAAGCCTTAATTGACGTAGAGTCCATATAGAAGTCATACACAGTCAAACATTTTTCTCAACTTTCCTAAGCATAAAGATAACAGGACAATTTTCTTCAAGAGCTGTAATCCTCCAAAAGTCTGAAATGCATAGCTTTAGCCATCTGGGAATCATTTGAAATCTTTAACGAAATACGAATTATTTTTCTTAAGATGAGAAAAAAGAGCTTCCCATTCTACTAGCTAAAACTACTTCTGCAACATCTTTCTTCTCTGTCTCCTCTTCTTCCTACTATTAGCACCCCTAAAAAAACTTTCATTGCTATGCATCTAGGCAGTTCTAAAAGCCTCCAAAGTCTCTGTGCTTTTGCAGAAGCTATCCTTCTGTGCCTGAAATTCACTCCTACCTGAGCTATACCTTTTAGAGTCTTCAGCTTCATTCAAGAACTACCACCTTCTGTAGGAAGCCTTTCCTGATCTCTAGTTCTTTGTGCTTTCCCTTTCTCCTCATTGTCTTATATTTACTTACCTGTTTATAGGTTATATACTCCCTAGTAGAACATAAACTCCTTTACTGTAGGGACTTGTTTGCCTTCATATTGTTAGCCTGCAGAATAATGTCTTGCACATAGTAGACACTTATTAAATATTTATTTGGTTGAATTTGTTGAAAAGGTATTACCCTAATCAGGGAAGCAGGATAAGGGACCTGTGAGAGCAGGAAGACAGCAGTTACCACACTGATGAGAGTAGGAGCATCTCCTCTACTCTGAGATTGCCTGTAAGGAGCATATCAAAACAGAGTTTCCTAGTCTCTGGGCTAGTGTTCTCCAAATTGGCATGTATGGCATGGGTGTTGATAGGAGGAAAATCTAGAGAGCTTCCATTTAACATGGAAATGTTAAATGACTTTCCATTCTTGTCTGTGCTTGTGTTTGAGGAAGTCTTGTGCAATTGGGCTTTATAAAAAGCTGCCCCATATTGTCCACATAGAGTACGTCCCAAAAATTTGGGCAACAATACCATTGTATCACAATGCCAGGGAAAGCTACATCCTTGGCACCGTTCCTGGGCTTACTTCCCTATTCTCTTAGACAATCCTTTGTCACAGGATTGTGACAGTCAGCTGTTGAGGAACCCTGAAAATAGGCTTTCCCTATTCTATTCCTTTACCTATCTAATCCATTCTTCATACTGGCTGACAAACTTGGACATTGGTAGGAGTCAGAGGACATGGTTTTGGATCCTGGCTCTGCTCCTTACTAGCTGAGCTGTGTGACCTTGGACATTTTATTTATTTTTTTTATTTTTTTATTTTTTAAATTTTTAAATTTTTTTACTTTTAATTTTTACATTTTACATTTAATTTTTATTTTGTTTTTTCTCAATTACATATGAACACTTTTTTTTTTTTTTTTTTTGCTTTTTGATGAGGCAATTGGGATTAAGTGACTTGCCCAGGATCACCCAGCTAGTAAGTATCATGTGTCTGAGGTCACATTTGAATTCAGGTCCTCCTGACTCTAGGGCTGGTGCTCTATCCACTGCGCCACCTAGTGGCCCAAAATTTTTTTGATATTTAAAAAAAAAAACAATTTGAGTTCCAAATTCTCTCCTCCTCCTCCCCCACCAAGAAGGCAAGCAATCTTAGTGGAGATTATATGTAGTCATGTAAAATATTTCCATATTATTTGGCCATGTAAATTAACATCTTTTGGCTTTGGCTTTCTATAAAACAAGGAGGTTTGATTAGAGCAAAGGTGTCAAACTCAAGGCGATGGCCCCCAAGCTCCCACAAAAAGTGTACCAGAGTAAGATTAAAATGTAATTGGGAAATGTTTAACAAAATAAATAAAAATACAGTACACATTGATAATGTTAACTTGTGGTTTTCTAAGTCAATATGTAGAGCACAGGAATCTGTTTCTATTCAAGTTTCATAATGCTAGACTAGATAATCTCTAAGGTCTCAGGTCTTCAGGTTATAGAATTCTCCATGCATAAATCTGACCATGAATTTTCAGCACATGTTTCCAATCATTCTCCACTGCTTATTCAATAATGTTCTGTTTTCTTTGCCTGGCATTCAAAGCCTTCCATGTTGTGCTGCCACTTTTCCTTCCCCTGATTTATCTCATACTACTCCCTTCTGTGCAAAATTGGACTGCCACCTCTTTTCCTAGCCCTCAGTGCCTTTGCTCATTTTGCTCACTAAGCTCAAAATGCCCTCATTCTAACTGAAATCCAAACCATCTTTTATAATGCAACTTACATGCCTCCCCTGACCCCCTCTCACTCCAGTCTGTAATAACTTTTTCTCCCTTAGACCTCATGGAATGCTTTGTTTGTACCAGTTTAATGATGTTAATCCAAATAACTCACATAGACTGTCCTTTAAGCTTTCCAAAGCACTTTCCTTGCAACAAGGCCATTGGATAAATATAGTTACCTCCTTTTGATGTTTGAGAAAACTGGTGCTGATAGAAGTTAAGTAAGCTAACCATCAACCCATCTAATGAATTTATCACCTATTTTCTTGTATAGTTTTTTTTTGTATCATCTCCCTCTGCAACCCTGTAAGTTCTGTGAGAGCATGGACTGTTTCCTACATAAACTTTGTGTCTCCCCTGAGGCTCTGGACACAAAATATTTGTTATTTTAATTGAATTACCTTTTCTAAAATTTCCCTTAAAACATGGATAAATTTAAGTTCCAAAGGATTATTTGTATCAATTTAGAAAATATCATCAAACAACTAAATATTTTTATTTGGTGATGTCTCAACCAGGTAGTTTTTAATAACTGGAAACATTTTGCTGAGGAAGAAAATGTTTAAATAATTTTAAATATTGTAACTGAATTGATTCTTTTTAGCCCCCTGACCTAATAGTTTCTCCTAAATATGAGATACTTCCCCATCTGTTTTCATTTTTCTATGTTTTAAAACTAAGTCCAAATACACTAAGAGATGGACAAAAGGAACCAGATTGATTGATGTAAATGGAAACTTCTCTCATGTTCAGTTGCATAAAAACCAGAACCGTTGGCAAAACTGAACCCAACAGAGTCCCCTGTGTAGTATGCAAATACGTTATATTTAATTTCCAAATAACTAAAGCTGAAAAATATGGTCATAGATATATAACAGACCTGAGGATTAAAAAAAATTATTAGACTGCTTAAATTTACTTAAACTCATACCTGTATTCCACCTCTGTTATGTCCCTCATCTTATACAAACCCCATCTCCTCTATGCACTACTGCTTGTCTCATTGTTCTGCCTAGCCTAGAGTCTTTCTTGGACCTCATCCAAGGAAGCTAGTTGCCAGAAAAACTGGAAAAAATTACAGCATATTCTTGTCCTTGAAAGTAGGACTTCTGAGACAGACTTATAATGAAGTCCCACTGTATACTCAGAATTGCCGCCATAAACTCAGATTCCTATGAAAATCAAATGAATGGAAAATTTAAAAAGAAATTCAGAAATGTTAATATCTGATATCCTTTGTCATACTGTCTGATTTTTTTCTAGTTCTATCCTTAGTTCATTTTAGCCTTAGACAGTGCATGACCATAGCATTTAATATACATTGGCTCAGGAAATAAAGACATCATGAAACTGAATGGAAAGCTAGAATTGGTTTTTAAAAGAATTTAATACACCTTCCATTCAAGTCCTACTCTTATGCCGTAATATAATGTGGCAGTGATCCTGAGGTCTCAAAGATGATGCTGGTGAAATGCAAACTCTGTCCAGTTCTATCTAACAGGAAAGATTTTACACATAAGCCCAGAATTGGACTTTATTTTTCTTTCCTAAATCTAGAAAGGTTGGTCACTAGAAGATTGGCCACCAGATGATGATTTTTTTTTCTGCCATTCCAACTTAGAAGGACCATCAACCATGGTACATATCAGAATATCTGTTATCTGTATTAGTGAAGGGAGAATGTACAGTAAGGAATACATGGATCCTTAAAATATGTTTGAGAGTGGCCTTTGCAAAGAGTTTTAAAAGTGTTCTTGGAAACAGAAATTCTTAATTTGTCTTTGCTTTTGCCACCTAACCAAATTAAAGTAGTTGGACTAGTTCTTGATTTTTCTTTGTTCATTAATGACTTTTTTATGCCAATCACAGTATTTTGGATTATATCTTTCTTTAAGGAAAACAACAACAACAACAGAGAAATTGAGTAGTGAAACAATTTACCAGGGCATTGACTTAAAAAAAAAAAAAACCTTCCAATTTTCTTAATCCTTAGAGAGATTCTGAAGATGTTTAGTTTATGACTTGAATTTCTCCATACCATAACAAATTTCTATAAATTGCACCAGAACTCATCTGTGAGATACTTATCTTGAAGGTTTCTCAATAATAACCTAATAATCTCTCTTTAGTTTGTTTTGCCCCCTACCTAGGGAATATGTGAATACATCTGAACTTGACTCTTTTCTAGTTCTTTACTTCTGGTCTTCAGTTACCTTACAAGTACCAAGTTAAGAAGGCTTAGAGAATAGAAGAAGCCTATTCCACACAACCAAAACTATAGAAAGAACTTTTATCTAGGTCCACAGATAGTCAAGAAAATGTGCTCTCTGGTAGGCTCCATCTTCCTCAGGGGTGTATAAAATTTCTCTGACTTAAGAGTGTTATCCTACTGTTGAAGGTTCCACAGGCAGGGAAAAAACCAAACCAAAACAACAAATGAGGTTTCTAGAGGGTCAAATCTCTCTCTCAATTAGTCCTGCTCAGTTTGCATGACTCAGTGTAAATGAAAGGCGTGATCCAGGCTTACTCCTTCACATAACCTGGTGCCTCATTGCTCCTTAATTTCAGTTCCTCCTCTGGTTCTTGGGTCCAGGGTTTTCTGTTGCATTCTTTCCCCTCTTCATCTTTTGCCAATCTCTCTCTCTCTCTCTCTCTCTCTCTCTCTCTCTCTCTCTCTCTC
>NW_020954576.1:38203316-38268313 GCF_900497805.2 Vombatus ursinus
CTCTCTCTCTCTCTCTCTCTCTCTCTGTCTCTGTCTCTCTCTCTCCCTCACCCTCTCCCTCTCTTCCTCCCTCCCTCCCCTGTCCTTGTGTCTCCTCTCCTCTTCTCTTCTCCCCTTTCCTCTCCTCTGCTGTCTCCTCTTCTCTTCTATTTCTGTGTTTCTCCATATCTTTCTCTCTTCTTTTCCCCCCTTTTCTCTCTATCTCTCCCCCCCTTTTTTCTCTTTCTTCTCTCTCTCTGTGTCTGTCTCTGTGGCTCTCCCTCCATACCTCCTCCCTCAGGTTCTCCCCCTGCTTCTCCTCCCCCCCACCTCGCTTCGTCTCTAATAAAGCTCAGCATTACCAGTCTGTTGACTTCGTTGAGGCTTGGTGGGTTTGTCATGCTACTATTGTTGTGTTGTTTTTTTCACCACTAGCACTGCTACTTGCCCTCCAACCTCCCCATCTTTAGGAAAGTTGCACAGCCCTTAAAATAAACTCGCCAGGACTAACATGCAGTGGGTATTTCTTTTTTAAAAAATACATTTCCATCTCTTTTGCTTTAGCCAGGCTCACAGCCCTGTGCCTGCACACAAAGGAGGCCCCTCAGGCAGCTGTGCAGACTTCTCAACTTGCCTTTCTTAGCCAATGGTCCCGCTCCTTCATAACCAAGTTAGGGCATCTGAATTCTATTCATTTCTTCCCTGTCTCAGGGTGCAAGCAATGTTCTTACCACACAGTCAGCACCTCCTGATGAATCTTTTTTTGGAGGACTAGAGAAAAATTTATACCTCGTTCATTTCCCCATCTGTGTCTTACCAGCACTTTTGTTCCCCAGGCATAGTTTTCAAAACCCAGGTTTAACTTTTTCTGCCATAATAATGCCTTGGGGTCAGACTTTAGTGGAGGGGTGCTATTTACAATTATTGTTTAAATATTCCTTATAAAGACATCTCACTGAGGTACATATGGTCCAACATCATCATTATTGAAAAAAAATCACTTATTAAGCTTCCTGTATACTGGATATAATCCTAAGTAATAGATTAAATAACTTTCTCAATTTGGAGAATTTTCTGAAGAGGTGATAAGCTCTTAGGAGATTTTTAGAAGGAAAAGATGAAAAATCTTTGGTCTCCATTGGCAGGGAAAAATTTCCAGAGCTAATGAGTTGTCATGAAGAAATGGACTATGTTAGAAGTAGGTCCTGAAAGGAAAGAGAAATAAACTTGAGTTTTAGATGGTAGTGATATCAGTTGAACAAAAAAGAGATTTAAAAAATTAATAGAAAAAGAGGGCCCAAGGGTGTGGAAGTAAGGTTTGGATTCATCCGTCAGCAGATTTGTGGGGAACAAAGGAAGCCACCTAGGGAAAGAAAGTAGGTTGAGAAGAGAGAACCAGTGAGAGGAAGGAAGAAATTCTCAAAAGAAATGTTAGAAATTCTCAAAAGAAAAGGAACAGAGAGAATTAGGTAAAAAGAATTAGGAGACAAGAGGCTTATGGAGGAGGAGGAAGAGAGTGTTTGACTCTATCAAAGCCAACAGATGAGATCAAAGAAAAGATGGTTAGAGAAGAGACCATTAGAGAGGGCCAGGAGGAGATCATTAATGGCTAAAGTGCTGTAAAGTGGGCAGAAACTGGTTGGTAGTGGGGTCAAATGAAAGACCTGGAGGAGATTCATATTTAAGGACCTAGGATGATAAAAATTCACTGGAGGGTTGTTTATCATTGTTTTTGTTTTTGTTTTTGCTTAACACTGATTTTAGAAGGTTGGAAAACTTGCCTGTGTCAGGTTTTTTTTTTTTCCAAGGAGATGAGAAAATGAAAACCTTATAAATAGTAAAGCTATAAGTAGATTTCCCTGTCCTTGAATTTGTACTGAAAAACAAGGAAATGGTAATTTTCTCTGCACAATGCTGTTTTCTGTGCTACAAATGCTACCCATAGAAATCTTAATATTAGAATATGTGTATGCAATTTTAAATCACTTGGGCCAATGAGGTACCCAGGGAGATTTCAGAGACTTTTCTATCCCCTACCCCCAAATACAATTTGTATGTGTTTTAGCTATGAAAGACAAAAGATTATGAAAGGATATGAAGTGTGGGTTTAAGAAAGCCAAAGAACAAAGTGCATTTTTTGCTCTTTGAATTTCTTTAAATTAAGTTCTTAGGACTCCAGCTGCTTACCTTCACAGGCAACCTTGAAACTACTCTATGAAACTCAGTTACAGGATGAACTAAAGAGTTTTTCCAGAAGAAAAAAAAATGTTAAGTCTTTCAGTATCCAGAGTTATTAACTAAATTGAATGCCTGTGGTAGGTCTCATGATAACACACAGTAAGCAGCCTTTTTAGAGTACTCTGTCAAAAAGGCTTATGCATTTATAATTAAGGTGGGGGTTATACTAGCCATGTGAAACAAGGTAAAACATTCATACTTCCAGCTCCAAGAAGAGTGACTGTCATCTTTGTTATCCTGAACATTTAGACATTTAAAACCAAAGTGGAGCGTTAGTGCTTGAATTATCTGTGTATTTGCAACAGTATTTTATTTCACTTTGCTAGTGTAGACCTGATTTAAGGTCATGTCTGTATAATGTTTCATGTCATGCTCAATATACTTTTCAACAGTCTTCACTGTTGTATTGTAATTAGAGTGACCAAACAGTGATCTCATGGGGTTGCTAAAAAGGCCAAGGGAACTGTATTGACTGTTGTTGCAATTCAGTTAGAGTATTATAGCTATACAATCATAGTCTAAACAATCATAGACCTTGAACCCACTATGGTCATTAAAACAATCAATCACTCAACAAGCATTTATTAATTGCTACTAAGTGTCGATCACTCTGGCAAGTGCTGGAGTTACCAAAAAGGGGGAGGGGCAAAACCAAATCCTCTTAAGTTAACCCACTGCTCTACACAAAAGAATGTATGTAAAACTGAATCAGCTGGTGTAGGGCTGTCCAATTCTAATAGGATTATGTGGAAGAAGATTCCACAGGCCTTAATCAGAAAAAGGTAAAATTCATGGCAATTATATATTTACACAAAATGTCATCTAATATTCAAGTATACGCGCCTATTCCTCTAGCAGTGTTGCTTTTCTACTTTTCTCCCCAACCATCAACGAACTGATCAATAAACATTTATAATGGCATATTCTTGTTAGGTACTGTATTAAGCATGGAGACAGAGGAAAAGCAAAAAACACTTCCCTGCCCTCAGGGATCTTATAGTCTAATGAGGAAGACAACATATACAAGTCAGAACATACATGATTAATACAGAGTAGATGAAAGTTACTAATTCCTATACTTTTTTTTTAAAAAAGTTTGATTTTTCTAAGGAGGGTAGCCCAACTTTTTGAGATTCTATATAATTCTGCATTTTTGCTGCCCCATAGAGGTTCTTTTCATTAGTTCCCTGCCAGAGAGATAGAGACTGGATCTATGATCATTGTTATAGGGAACTCCTGGGTGAGGGAACATCCTCTATCAATGCAGGTTAGCATCTGCTCTGCAACTTGTAGCATTAGTGACCTAGAGGTCAAGTGAATTGCCTAGGGCCACACAGCCACACTATGTGTCAGAAGTGGGACTTGTTCCCAGGTCTTCCAGTTTTCTCTATGTCTCTCAGTTTCCTAACATATAACAATAACTTACATTTTCTTATGTTTTCAGACTTACAAAATTCCATTGTCCCAACTCTGTGATGGTAAGATAATTAATATGTTATCCTCATTTTACAACTGAGGAAACAGGCTCAGGCTAAGTGACTTGCCCATGGTCACATTCTAGTGTGTGTCAGAATTAAGATTCAAATCCAGATTTCCTGAATCTAAGACCAACATTCTATCACTGCGCATGTAGCTTTTGCACATAGAACAATAAAGCCTCAATTCAGCTGTTATCTTTTCCAAAATAAAGATTATGAAAGGTTTTTTGTGAAACATATCCTTCTTTGCCTCTTCTTATTTCTTTTCCCTCTATCATTTAAGAAGATCTTTTCTGTCTTATACTCCATTAAGCTTCCTTTATCTCTTGGGACATCCCATAACTTTACAGCCCTTCCTTTTGGGTGGTTCATCCTACCCTCTTCTTTTGCAGTTTCAATGCTGGTTAATTAAGAGTGTCCTAAGAGCAGTGGAGATGCAGGACTATGGAGAGGAATCCACTTAACACCTCTACTACAACCTACTGTAAAAATCTTGGTGGGAAGGGTGGAGCACAGGTTTTAGGTGGAGGATGGTGGGTGAGACAGGTTGATTAGTCTTTTCTGGCAATAGTAGAGCAGAGGTCTCTAGGCAAACTCTCAATCTAAATCCAGTGAAAGAAACAGAAGAAGTGAGAAACTTTGGGTTTATAGGAGCTAAAGCATGGAAAGAAATAGAATATAATGAAAATTGCATTAAATCCGGAATCAGAAGACTTATTTTTGAATTCTGGCCCTGTTACTTATTACCTTTATGACCTTGGGAAAATCACTTCCATCTCTGGGCCTTAATTTCCTCATCTGTAAAATGAGGGATTTGGAGTAGATGATCTTTCTAGGTACTTTCTAGCTATAAATCCTATGAATTGAGATTTGTGACTGATTTGGTCTCAGAGTCAAAACCAAGTTAGTTTACTTGGGAATTGAGAGAAGGGGAAATCAAGGGCCTTCAGAGTAATTCTGTGTCTGGTTTTTTTTTAAAATTGATATAGGGTCATTCTTTGTTTCTGTCAAAAGAGAATTTTAGTGTAGTGACCATTTTGCCTGAGACAGCAGGTCAGGTAATTAGCTGAAACCTTTTGAATTTAGCTGAGACATTTAACTTTAGATTTGGCTCTATCTGGTCAGTTCCTGCTGTCTGTTTGCAAAATTATCAGCTTAACTCCGTTAATTGGTGATAATTTTATCTGATATAGATCTTCCTCTTCTGCTGTCAGTTCCTGGTTGTATAAATTTTTTACTTTCCCTTTTGTCCTCTGTACAAATTCCAACTGTATCCAACCTGCTTTGTTCTATGTTAGATGATTGAAGATGTGGCTCATGGCACATTGGTCTTTATATATCATGAGACTGTCCTGAGCATACAAACTGATTATTGAAATATATCTGTACATCAATATGATTAACAGCAATACCTATTAACAAATCTCTAAATATTTTTTTTATTATAAACCCATGGAGGGCATCCCTATTCTTTACCATTCCATTAATATAGGAGGTAGGTGGAAAGAGTGAGAATTCTGCTGAATTCTTGCAAAAGGTTAGAACTCTTGGAATAGATAGAGAGAAGTGGTGACATTTTTCATTTAAAAATTAAAAATATTTCTGAAGACTGGTAGTTTTTTAAAGAGATTCCACATTATCTGCCCAATGGACGAAGTTGGTCTATAAAATAAAGTCTTATTTTTGTATTAAAATGTTTTCACATATTCTTGAAGTTAATCTGAAGTGGAGAACATTATTTTTTAAAACAGAGCAAGCAAGCTTTCTGGTTTATACTGAGATGGGTCCTAGCATTAGTAGTTCTATTAGAAGTGAAATCTCAGAGCTCAGATGCCTGCTAATAATTCACTTGCTGGTACTAGATTTAGCAACTCTTTTGTTACCATGGTTTATATGAGATATGCATGTTAGTGAGATATGTTTAGTCATTAGCAACAGCTCCATTTAAGACAAACTCTGTTTGCTGTGTGGTAATATGTTTATGGACTACAGGTAGTCATTAGAATCATCTTGCTATGGCAAAATAGCATTTTCTTTTTTTGGGGGGGGGAAGGGGCAATAAGTAAGGAAGACCTACAGGGTCATGCTGAGTTTCCATAGGTAAACTCAAATGGGGGTAGTTTACAGTGGTGGCCAGAGAGCCATTGGTCCCTTCTTGCTACACCTTAGTCCAGTGCACATGGCAGGCATTTTACCAATTTGACCTCCTCTTAGACAGAATATTGTTAGGTTAGGTTTGGTTCATAGACAAATAGTATATTAGATCAGAAAGAAACATTAGAGATCCCTAACTTATTTCACTTTTTGAACCTCCAGCATATAATTTTGGTTACAAGGAAGACCAGGTGAGCAGCACAAATTCCATTAATACCACAGGAGAAGAATTTAAAAAATGAACCCCAAAATTACATTTAATTAACTTTTCAAGCATGGTCATTGACTGTAGTACAGATTTCTGAAGAGCAACTGAAGGTCCTCTCCTGTTTACTTATTGTTAAAAATACTTGAGTCCCAGTTATTGAAAAGTGCTCATGTGTCAAGATCATTGAAAATGTCACAGGTGGTGACCATTAAATTAATGATATAATTGTCAGTGAGATGTGGTAGAATCACAGAATCTCAGAGTTGGGAGGTACCTCAGAGATCATCTAGTCCATTTTATATCTGAATTAGAATCTTCTCTACAACATACCAGACAACAGGTCATCTAGATTCTACTTGGAAACCTCCCTTGATAAGGAATCCACTCCTTCAAATTATATATACTTATATGTATAGATATGAAAATACATATATGAAAAGATATATTTATGAAAAACATTTTGTAAACCTCAAAGCACTATATAAATGTTAACCATCATCATCACCATTATCATCGTCATCATTCACAATGTAGCCAATTTTACTGGGTCCCTAAACCTGATGTCAGAATACTTGAATATGAATCTTTGTTCTGAAGATTGCCCTGCTACTTGTAACCATATACAAGCTATCTACCATCCTTGAGCCTCTGTTTCCTCATTTGTGAAATGAGGATAACAATGTTTCCACTACCTAGTTCATAGGTCAACAAATATTTATTATGTTGTTACTTTGTGTGAGGTACACACAGTAGGCTGTAACACTAAAATTGTTGTGGGAAAAGAGTTTGTAAACCATTTTTGTATAAATGAGTTATTATTGCCATGAAGGCATTGAATAAGAATTTAGTTTTAATCTTCATTTTTCTGCTTGCTGCTTAATGTTGCTTAATGGGCCTGAGAAAATCACTTACATTCTCTGAGCCTCAGTTTCTCATCTATAAAATGGAGTTAGACTCAGTGATCTCTAAGGGCTATTCCAGCTCTATGACTCTATGATTTTTAAAAATTCCAAATTTTTTCTTTTGTCTAGACTGTCTACATTATACTAAGTAAATGGACATTATTTCAGTTATTTAGGTAACTGTAGTTGATTTAGAAAATTCAATTCCCAAAGTTGATTCCCCCCCAAATAATCTCATTTAACTTTCTACGAAAGTCTAAATTAATAGAACAATTTTGCTTCAAAAGTGGAGCATTTCTCTCTCTCTCTCTCTCTCTCTCTCTCTCTGTCTATACATATAATTTTGAAATTGTTCATATAACAGAAATCATCTCAATCATATGCACTTCTTCCAGCAGTAGCAATGAGTGTTGGTGAATTTGCAACCATATTTTTGAGATTAAGTAGAATGAATGACAGTGCAGTCCCTGCCACAATGAAACATCATGTTTTAAAAGAAGCCATTTGTTCAAGGCAAGGGCTAAGAGTTGTATTTTCAAGTAACAATTACAGTATAAATATGAGTTCTTGATAGATGTTCTAGATTGTGGAAGTCTCTGTTTATCTGATATCTTAGATACCAGTTTATCTGTTTTCTGTGGACTCCATGTCTCATTTAGTCCATTTTATCCCATGAGGATAAGATTTTATCCAATGAGGATAAGCAGACCCATTGAATATAAGAGATGAATACACTAGCAAAACTAGGGGAAGAACAAATGTAAGATTGCTAAAAATTACAAAATCACATTAATGGTTTACTCTGTACTGCTAACAGGCATAGTATGATATCTGGGAGAAGGAGAATCCATGTCAATGTATAGAAACACATTTACAAGCAAATGTGGTTTTACATTTCCTAAATATTGCTTCTGAGAACATGTATTTTACATATTAATTGATCTCATTTTATGCTGCCAGTAATTGCCACTTATGTTCTTATGCCATGCAGTAAAGCTCACCTGCCAAGACAAGAGCTGGATTAGCTGAATTACACATGCCTACCTTGAGAACAGAAATCATTTGTACTCAGTTAATTAAAAATAAGAAAACATACTCAAATCAACAGCAAAGCACAACATCAGACCTGCCCAGTAGGTATATATTAGTATCAACAATGCTAAGAGAAATGTTCTTAATTTAACTATTGCATTTAATAAAAACAATGATTTCAGAACGAGCATTGTCTTATATAATACTGACTGTATAAAGGCAAGGAAGCCTTAAAGATGTATTATATATTTTAATGTGTCCCATCTTTTGCTGGTCAATTTGATCATGGTGCCACTGAGACAGAGTTCCCAGGGATCTACTGATGGAGGCCAATTAACTTGAGCTCACTGTGTTTCACCTAGCCTACCTCCAGGAAATGCCACTGGCTGCAAAGGAGACAAGGTGAGCAGCACAAGTCCATCTCTGTTTCTATAAAAACAGCTTGAAGGACATAGTTCAGTAGTACCTTCTCAGATTGCAAAGGATAAGTTATTTTTCAATCCTTTCAAAAGTAGACATAAACCATTTCTTGATGTGACACACTGGATTACACATACAATGAACTACCATATAGCCAAGCCATTCAGTTCAGCCCACTTACAACTCATCAGGAATCTTGGTTCATCATCTTGATGATAGCTCTTCTGTGTACATTGAGGATTAAACTGTGGTGAACCAAATTCATCAAGGCACTATTCTGTGACATTTATATATTGGTATATATACATATATACCAATCTTTAATCACCTTATGCCCTTTCTTTTTTGGTAGGTTTTAATGATTTGTATATTCTATAGATGTAATAAAATGGAGTTGGGTAAGCCTATAAAACCTCTCACAACATAGCATATCTAACTTCGGGATACATACTAAAAGGATCCATGATATTTCATTGTTGTGAATACTCCTTCCATTGATTCAGGTCACAATATTTCTTTATCACAGAACAAGGTCTTTATGAATTATGGTGTCAGAAAAAATATTAATCACTTGATGGCCATTCTTCTAAGGGGACAAATAGTCTATCCCCAGGCTAATACTGAAAGCATTTGTAGCTTGCTTAGACCTGCTCAATCTTGCATAACTTGGCATGGGTCACCTTTGCACCACAATGAGGAATTGTAGTAGAACTTAAATGAAGGTGTTGAAAGAGATATATATCTAAATAAAATTAGATAAAGATAAGGGTGTATATGTATATACATGTCTATCTCTCTGTATCTTTCAATACCTTCATTTAATGCTATTCCAGTTATATATATATATATATGTATATATATATATGGATATAGATATAAACTTTAAGTGCTATGTGGAAATACAAAATATACATACATGTTTTAAATGGGAGTTGTATTGTAAAAAACTCAGTCCCAACACTTCGCACATTTTCTTCCTCTTTAGGTGTTTCATCAAAAGCATTGCAGATCGCAGCCTGTCGTCCTTATCATACTTATACAGTATCTGAATCTTTCATTTGCTAGCAATCGTTTTTCTTTAGGTCCTGGTCCTTATATTTCTTATGGAAGAAAGCCCTTGTAAAATTCCCAGATCACTCCAGCTCATTTTCTTTCTGATTCTTATCTAGTTCCACGCAAAGAACTTCAATATACACATGCATTTGCTCTTCTTTGTTCCTTAGATATGACAAAAGGCGGTGATCCTGAGATGTAAATGGAAATTACATACCTGGGGCTGAAGACATTTTCTTAAAGAAAATTCTTCCTTGGCATCTCTTGGTGAACTGGAAGATTTTGACATAAATAGAGTGACAAGATAACCAGTGTTCAGAGAACAAACTGCAAAAAGACTGTCACATATAATTGGTCTGATTTCGCATATCTTGTCTTCATGGAAGAGTTACTTGGCGATGGCCTAGAAGATCAGCTCTCATGGCCTTAAGACAACCTATAGAAAACTTGGCTGAGTGAGGGTCCTCTATGATCCATTACTCATTGTGTATAGATAATTATGCTCCAAGACTCTCAGGTCTCCAACCCCATGGGGCTTTGGAAACTAGAATCTTTCCTGGCTAGATTTTATTCCGTCTTTTCCTTAGATATACCCTTTAAATCACACATATGAACACACACATTACTTCCCAATGAACACGATGAAGGGAAGCAAGAAAGAAAGGTGAGGAAGCTAAAAGAACAGAAGGATCTTGTCTTTTATCTCAAGTTTTTTGCTCCTGTGGTTCATGGAACTTTGGTTTTGGAGTCTTAGCCCAATTTGAATGTACAATCTGCCTATTACTGGTGGTAAAGGGTTTGGGGGGGGGAAGGACAGAAGAGCCACTTCTCTTTCTCTCTGCCTTAATCTGCTGTTCATGTGAAAGTGTGTGCGGCTGACCCAAACCTCGCTGACATGTCAGCGTGCAGCCGCAGGACGTGGGGTGTTTGATTTATAAATGGAATGTATAATAGGCACCGTGCCTTCTGAGCTGAACGTTCATGGAAAAATCACATGCCGCTCACATGAGGGACCGAGATCTTTTTTTATTATTTTAATGAATTGAGTTTTTTCAGTGCACCAGGGAGATTAGAAGGTACCTGCCAATAACCCTCTGATTGTGTCCTCTGCCGATTGGTGAGCTTGAATGCGGATACTCCTCTTGTCAATTGAGTTTATGTGTTAAGTCAAGGTTTAGCTTTGGATGTGAAAGCGCTCACTCAAACAAAGCCACAGATGCTCAGACGGTGGAAGCCATCACATAATTCTTCTCTTTGTTTCTTTAAAGAGCTCAGTGTTGGAATAAAAAAAAAACATATGGGGAAGACTGGGGCTGAAGATAATGATAGTGAAGATGAGAAAAGACAGCAGGTTGTAAGTTCTGGCCTAAGTTTGGAAAGAGGGAAAAAAAGTTGAAACAGTAATAAACTACAGCAAGGCCAACAGATCAACCAACATGAGAAAAACCAACAGGTAACAAGGGGCCTCTGGAACTTCTGAAGAATAGAGATCAGTAGGAAGGCATTTTGAATGAGAAATAAAATGCTCCTTCCTGTCAGGGAGGAAGGGAGGTGCATGGTGCTTGAGAAATGGAAAAAAAAAGCAATTAAAAAACCAGACATGAATAAAGATCAGGTGAGAGAGGATGTCACCCTCTGCCCTTTGGAACTGTGTTTCTGCTGCCTCCTAAAATTATGTTTTCCTGGAACAAAGGAACAATGTTATGGAAAAGTGGGTGCCAGGTACTTTAGGAAAATGAGACACACTGAAGCGGATAGAAAAGACAAAGACAATAGCAGTCATATGCAATAAACCAAAAGCAGCTGAGGCCTGAGACAAAGGGTGAAAATTTGGAGCCAGCAAGATGACTGAAGCATGGGAAGGAAGGAGGGGAAAGTGATTCACAATAACCTTTGAAAGACATTGACCTGAATATTTATTAGAGGCCTGCACACTCTACTTGTCCTTGGGAGACTTGCTTCGTCCAGTTGGCCATTTCCCACTTTTAAGGCAATAAACAGGAAAGGGGCTTGAAAGACGGCCACTGATCCATAGGACGTGATGTCTGAAAGGAGCAAATCAAAGATTAGGCTTTGGCTTGGAAAGGAGTGATTAACTGGATGAAATGTCCCCAGGAAGGATGTGAGACTCATCAGCCATCTCCACACTTAGGTCCAAAGATTGAACACATGCTTAAAATGAGGAGATAAGTTAGTACAAATACCTCAGTCTTGACTGATTACTTTGCAATGAAACTAAAGTTTGCATTGCATGATTAGAAAGTTGTTTTTTTCATACCAAATTCACTTGGAGTGACGTAGACATGACGAGACAACAGAAATAAGGAAAACCAAATCTAGAGTTGTTGAGCATTTTGAACTGGTAGATATTTCTCTTTTATTTGTCATTGGATCTATTTCTGCATCTTATAAATAAATATAAAAATATAAGCATATCAGAAATTCCATATTGAGGTCAGGCTCATGGTTCATTCACTAGCTGCCCACTGTCTCTGTTGGTGAGCCCAAAGAATGATTTGAGGGAAAATTCTCTGTGGTATTAATCTCTAAATTTTAATGATATGCTTTTAATATCCCTAATCTCCCCTTGAAGTGCTCCCTTATGTGTTAGGTCAAGGTTTAGCATAAAAAGGCATTATAGATTTTTATCATTTATGAATTTATATCTTCTTCTGGTGATGAATAGTGGTAGTTGGAAATGCTAGAGGTGTCTAAGGCTAAGAATACCTTTTCCTGGTTGTGTGCAATCAATTTGTGTAATTATTTAGGCTTTTAATTCAAATTTTTAAAAAAATGATGACACTGGTAGCTCCAAGTGGAAATATTTATTAGTGAAAGCCTGTCCCAAATGAAAGATTAGCAAATTTGAATGTAAACAGAAAAAAAATCCAGAAATCAGTTTCATCCAGAATTGAGACATTGGGCCAAATGACACTCTGAATTGCTGTTGAAAAAAGGAGAGAAAGTGATACAAACCTGGGAACTGGAGCTGTGTTTAACTTCCAGTGAGGATCCTGAGCTTACTTGCAGTGTTTTTGAGCAGTGAGTGGAAAATGAATATGCTCCCTAATCTGTGCAGGGTTTGGTTTTTTTTTTTTCCAGAGAGTGAGTGTCTACATGCCCTCCATGAAAATGGAGAAGGGACCTAAGTGCCATACAGTACCTTAGGTTTTCCATCGTGGGGCTTTGTAGGGCTATGGATTCACTGTTTAGAAGCCTATTTGAAACTTCTGTCAGTGGCCTAGCTTGGATTCTGGCTGTCATTCCTTCCTCAAAGTTAATGGGAATAGACTGGCAGGTGAGATGGGCCTAGGGCGGCATGAACAGAGATAACTGGTTTTGTTGCCACAAAGGGAGTATGGGTTAAGAACGGTAGGGAAAGACAAAGAATCAGTCATCAGTCTGCTGAACTTTTGCCTGCTGGCAGCCATGCAGATCTGAGACAACTGGGGTCCAGAAACTTCTTTTTTGTGAGCCAAGGAAAAGTTGCATTCTTTATATTTATGTGCAAATATTCAAGCAAAGGTGGCCTGAGATAGAACCATAAGAATTCAATAATGTCTAGGTCTTGTTAGCTCATTTGATGTTGAGTATATTTTTGTTCCATTTCTCTGTGTTCAGAATATATAATCCTTAAGTTTGGTATCTAAGCTGCATCATGGTATCTAAGCAGTGATCTGTAATTTCTGAAAATAACACCTTCCATAAAGACATGTCCTGCTTTAAGAAAAAAAAAAAAAAAACAGCTACCATGAGCCTGGAATGCGAATGGACAAAATTGTCAAACAAAGGGTGATTTTCAAAATACAAAAGTCAAGTCTCTTCATCACTCTGGACCTTATTTTCCTCTTCTCTAAAATTAAAGGGTTGCAAAGAAGTCAAAGACAGAAAGACATACCTTATAAACCCAAATACTCATAGCAGCATTTTTTGTGGTAACAAAAAGAGAGAGAAAAATTGGGGAATGGCTAAACAGATTATGGTAAATGAATGTAAGAAAATATCACCTTACTGTAATGTATGATAAATATGAAGAATCAAAGCATGGGCTTATTGACCCAAAGTAAGCAGATCCAAGAAAATTATGTTCACTCAATGACTACAACCATATAAATTGCAAGAGCCAAAACAAATAAAGAAAAAAGTTCAAACCCTCAACACTCTAATTATTTTAAATTATTTTATTGATATCTTTTCTTTTTATATCACCTTAATTTCCCAGTATCTCCCATCCCTGTCTCTTACAACAAATTATAAAAATAAGAAACAAAATATGTGAGCAAAAATAATCAACACATCAAACAAATCTGATGTTATATGCACTGTTACACATCCATAGTTCTCTACCTCTGCAAAGAAAGGTTGTTGTAGGTGTATATTCTTATCTCTTGTGGTGGTGGTAGGGAAACAATCTGGGTAATTATAATTTCACAGCATTGTTTTTTTATTTTGTTGTAATTCTTTCTATTTACTTCATATTGTTTTGGTCATTGTGTAGATTGTTTTTCTGATTTTGTTTCATTTTGCTTCCATTCATATAAGTTTTCCATCGCATCTATGTTTTTTTACATTCATATTTTTTTATAGCACAATCAAGTTCATTACATTCCTATACTAAAACTGGTAGGGATGTTTCCCAATTGATGGACATCTCTTTTGTGTCTGATTCTTTGTTGCTACAAAAAGTGCTGCTGTAAATATTTTGAGACATATGAGGTCTTTTATTTTTATCATAAATTTTCTAGAGGATAGATAACTAGCTGAAGGATCACTGGATCAAAGAGTATGAACATTTTGGCCACTTTCTCACCCTAATTCCAAAATGTTTTCCAGAATAGTTGGACCAACTCACATCCCCACCAGCAGTATATCAATTTGCAGATACAATGTAATGACAATAACCAAGCTTGTCCTGGGGGTGAGGGGGAGAGAAGTGAGAAAGTGCCCCTCCTTTTGTTCTTTGGAGAGATTGGGGACTGTACTTCAGAAACAGTGTATATACTATTAGCAAGGTTGATATGTTGGTTTTTCTGAACTGCTTTTTGTCTCCCTTCTCTTTCTTTTTAAAATTTTGTTAAAAGGGATGACTTACTGGGTGGGAGAGGGGAGAAAGACATTTGTAAAAGAAGGTGAAGCAAAAGATATCGTTAAAGTAAACAGAAATAAGTAAAATGAGAGTTAGACTAGATCAGTGGTGTCAAAATCAAATAGAAATGGTGCTCACCAATGTATACATGAGGGTGACATGTTGACTTAGCTTTAAAATGTAATATTATCTATGTTGTATTGTATTTTCATCTTAAAATATTTTCCAATTACATCTTTATGTGTTGCCTGTAGCACTTTGGAGTATTGTGGGCTGTATGTGGTCCGCTCTTGTAGTTTTAGTATTTGGTGAGCCTAAGAACCTATCCCTTAATAGAATAACCTAAGAAGAAGCAGCCACTATTGCCCTAAAAGCTTTTAGAGGAATGAGAACAACTCTAGCCAACTTCTTCTTGGTTTTCTTGATAGAAGATGAGAGTTTGGAAGAAGTAAACACTGAGATTCTTTTTAAAAGAATTTAGTTGTGTTTCTTCTAGAGAAAAAAAGGACTCTGTTCCATAAGAGTGATTCCATTCATTATATTCATTAATCTATCAAATGTTTACTAAGTACCTATTCTGTACCAGGCACTGTTAGGCATTTGGATTACAAAGACAAAATCAAAATTATCTCTGTCCTCAAGGGGCTTACATTCTGTTTGGTTTAAACAGTAGGTACACAGGTGAATAAATACAAAATAATTTTTGGGGGGATAACTGCCAGCTTGGGCTAGAGAGGCTATGAAGTGGTGGTGAGAAGGGAGAACATTCTAGGAAAAGGGGGACAGATTTTGTAAGGAGACAGGAGGTAGGATGCCATGTACAAGTAATGGCAAGTAGGCCAGTTGGATTAGAAAGTAGAATGAGTGATGAAGAGTCATGTGAAAGAAACCTGGAAAGGTAGGTTGGAGCCATATTATGAAGATCTTGGAGAGCCACTGCTGTTTCTCAGTGAAAGAGTTCATATGTTCAGAACTGTAATTTAGGAATATCACTTAGCTAGCTATGTGGAAGATGATTGGAGAGGGGAGAGACTTGAGCCAGAGAGACCACTTAGGAAGCTATCTCTATACAATGGGTAATAGCTGATGAGGGCCTAAACTAAGAAGATGATTGTGTGTTAGTGGAGAAAAGGGGATGGATGTGAGAGACACTGTGGAGGTAGAATTGATGAGACTTGACAGCTGATTGGCCATATGGAGAGTGAGGAGATGAGGATAACTCTTTGAAATTGTAAACCTGGGTGATTGGAAGGATGATGGCACTCTAAGAAGAAATAGGGAAGTTTGGAAGAAGGGGGTTTTTAGAAAAAAATAATGAGTTCTATTTTAGATACATTGAATTTGAGATACCTCTGGGACGGCCAGTTGGAAATGTCCAGCAGGCAATTGGTGATGCTAGACTGGAACTCGGGAGAGACACTAGGATTGGTTAAGTAGATGTGGGAGTCTTTTGCAAAGAGATGATAATTGTAACCTACAGGAGCTAGTGATTTCACTAGGTACAGGAGTATAAAGAAAGAAGAGAAGAGGACCCCAGACAAAGTCATAAATAGGGGTAAGGACAGAGATGATGATCTAGCAAAGGAGATTGAAAAGGAGCAGCCACAGAAGTAGGAAGAGAACTAAAAGTCATAAATATCTTAAACTAAGGGAGGAGAGAGTATTCAGAATCAGGGACTTGTCAACTATATAAAATGCCACAGAAAGTTCAAGAAGGATGAGGACTGAGGAAAAAAAAACATTCTATTCAGTGATCAAGAGGTCATTGGTAACTTGGGAGATAGCAATTTAAGTTGAGTGATGAGGTCTGGTGAGGTTGGAAGCCAGATTGCGAAGGATCAAGGAGTGATTAATAGGAGAGGAAGTGGAAATTACAAGGGTAGACAGCTTTTTCTAGGAGCTTGACTGAAAGGTAAGAAAGAGGTAAAGGACAATAGCTTGAGGTAATGGTAGGGTCTAGTGAAGGCTTTTTTTTAAGGTGGGGGAATAATGTAATAATGTTATTCTAATAACATTATTAAGGATCTTCTATTTTGCTTTCCTACAAAAAAGTCTTTTTAAGGACTCACTTGTGTCTTTTCTTCACCCCACCCCTTCCCAGTTAAATTTGTGGAAGAATTATATAGAAGATTCCTCCTTGGGTATGACTTTCTACCCATTTCCTTCTCTATAGTTAAGGCTAATTGGGAAACTTAGCTCATGAGAACAACTCATGTATATTGGAAACCTCTGATTTTTAAATCACAGATGTCCTTATATAGGGAGTGAATTGTTATCACCATAGGAAAAAATTATTCTAAAGCTTCCCCCTAGTTGTCCTTGGGATGGGACTTATTGCTTTCTTGAGGAAATAATTTTAGCCTGAAGCTCTGAATGGCCAAGACTTGTAATTTGGGGTATTGGGTCATTATCATTCTTTAGAGGGCTATCTTTTAGGTCTCTGGGCATGTCTGGCATCGAAACAGGAACTCTGTTTCATTATACTAAAAAGATCTCATAAGCACCAGGATAGGGGGGCATCTAGTTTCTCTTGTTTAGGTATGTGCTAGCCATCAGATTATCTTACTCTGTCCAATCCCCTCATTTTATACAATAAAGAAAATTATCCATAAGAAAGTTTGGTAACTTGCCACCATGAGCCAATATCAAAGTAGAATTTTAACCCAGATCCTCTGACTCAGAGTTAGTTTACTTTCTGTCGGATGCTGCTGCCCCAAAGGACACTTTGACAGGATTTGAAACTATACAGGGAAAGTTCAATGGAAAGCTCAAGTAAATGAGACAAAATTTGGCAAAATATAAAATAAGTACAAGAATAAAAAAAAAATCCTTCCTTGGTGAAAAGTTCACTAAAGGCTATACAATTTTTTTTGTCTGTGGAAAAGGCTAAAGGTAGTTTAATAAGTGTCTTAGGCAACTGAGGGGCTGAAATGGAGTTTCTCAAGAAGAGAGAGCTTCACAAAGTGCTAGGTTACAGGCTCAGATCCTGTTGAAATGGTAAATGGGTTCATCTTGGGCAGGAGAGGAAATAGCTGCAAGGCAAAGGTATCTGGGATGCTATAAAATTCACTGAAGACTGTCAAGGGCAAATTTAGCTCAAATTTAGTTAGCTCAGCCGTGTGTAAAGCACTGAATAAACAAATAGCCCTTCTCAAGGTCAGAGCCCCATTGCTCGGTGCCTGTAAATGTCTATTAATACGATGGGAGTTAGATGCATATGCATACCTAGACCACCTAAAATGGCATCATCCACATGGAAAACATTATAGAATCTGCTTCCAGGAGACTTGAGAACCAGAACATACATGGACTTTCTGCATTGTTCTAGCATGTGTTTGGGAACAGTCTTTTTCTATTGGCGGAATGGCCAGAACTGTTTGAGTCTTCAAGACTGCCTGATTGAGCAGCCAGGACTTTTATCTGCTTTCCTGCCTAAGGATCACTCACATCGTGCAGTAAGTGGGGAGAGCCTGAGGACTGCCTCTTCCCTATCCTGTCTCCCCTTTTAGGCTATGTGACCCTGAGAAATGAGTATAGAGTTTTGGCCTTTTCTTTTATCCTTTTCAGTTCTAGGTACAGAGAAAGTAGTCTCCATCCTCAAAGCTCTGGCCACAGAGATCCAGGAGTCCAGCAGTGAAGACCTAGAGAGCTAAAGTCTAGGGTTGATAACCTAGAGGACTTTGGAGTTGAACTTGGTGGGACTAATGTAACTTAGGAATCAAGTTAAGTTATAAACATAATTCTTCTACCTGTCCCCATAGATTGAAGTGGTATGGAAGGGGTTATGCCCCCAAAGTATTGGGGAAAATCGTATGTTCTTTTTTTTAATTAAAATTTTTTCAATCAGCAAAATCTGCCTACTCTGTCTCCCATCTCTCATGGAGAAGAAAAGAAAAACAAAACCTCTGTTACAAATATGTGTAGTCAAACAAAACAAATTTCCGCATTGTCCATGTTCAAAAGAAATAGCTGTGTGTCTATATCTGTTATCATCTCTTTATCTATCTATCTGTCTGTTTGTCTGTTTTGTTCTTTAATCTGACCCTTTTACTTCCATTACAAAATGGGTAGCATGTTTTATCATTAGTCCTCTGGATTTTGTGGTTGGCAATTAAACTGATTGAGAGTTCGTAAATCTTTCAAAGTTGTTTGTCTTTACAATGTTGTTGTCATTGTATAAATTGTTATCCAGGTTCTATTTACTTCCCTCTATATCAGTTCACAAAATTCTTCTAAGTTTTTTTTTTTCTGAAACCATCCTCTTTATACTTTCTTACAGCACAATAGCATTCTATCACATTTATATACCATAACTTGTTCAGCCATTTCCCAGTTGATGGGTACCACCTCAGATTCCTATTCTTTGCCATTTCATAAAGGGCTATAAATATTTTTTTTACATCCTTAGAGTTTGTTTTGCTTAGCACCAATCCCTCCTTTAACCTACCCTCCCTCTAATTCCCTCTTCTCACTTCTCCCCTTCCCTCCCATTTCCTTGTTAAGTGAAATGTAGTTCTGTACCCAACTGTAGTGTGTATTCTTCTTTCTTTTGACCAGTTCAGATGAGGAGGTTCAACTGTTATCCAGACCCTGACCCCTTTCCTTCTTGTTTTCATAGACTTCTACTTGTGTACAGTGCCTGGCACATAGTAGGTGCTTAACAAAAATTTATTAACTGACTGAATCTATCCTCACTCTAATCCCCTTTTTTCTTCCTTTTCCCTCCTATTTCTCTATTGAGTGGGGTGTTTTTCTGTACTGAACTCTGTGTGTGTGTGTGAGTGTGTGTGTGTATTCTCCCCTGCTTTAAATAGTTCAGAAGAGAGTGAGGTTCTAGTGTAAGCCATTCCTTCCCCCTTCCTCCCTGTTTGTATAGATTATGTAAGATAATTTTCCCTAACCTTCCTTTCTCTTCCTATTTTCTTCTTCCCCTCCCTTTGCACACTTCTTTTAAGCATCAAGACATAACAGAACCATTCCCAGGTCTTCTGTTTAATAAGACTACCTCTGTCTGAAAAAGAATTTCCTCATTCTTCCAGTCAACTTCATGGATTCAGACTTTATGTTAGAGTTGGACTCTGTGCCCTTCTGGTGGGTATGTTTGGACTGGACCTGTTTTTGCTTTTTTGAGATATTGACTACTGTGTTATTCTAAGTTCTCAGGGACAACTCAGACTGGGAACCTGTAAGATTTCAGTGTTTTCACTGTGGTCTCATCTAGAATAAAGTTAGATCATAGACCCCTGTTCTGAGCTCTAAGTTGGGGTCTGACCTACAGTAGACTGCTGCTACATCCAGTCACTATTTGTAGTGATAGAATTGCAAGCTTCCTCTGAGATTCTGTCTGAGATTCTCGCCCTGGTAATTCCTCTTCAGGCTTTAGATTGGGCTAGAAGTTGGAACTGAAACTTTGCTCCTAGGTTCTAGAGCACAACCTTGCTGCTTGCTTCTGAAATTGTTCCTTGCTGTGTACATAGCCCAGGGCTTGAACCTCTCTTTTTCACCACCCCTGGACTGAAGAACCTTCCTCAGCCTACCCTGGATTGGTGATCAGGAACTAGGTAACGAACTGAACTTGAATGACAAAATTTCCAGTTGGAATCTGTTCCCACATAGAGCACAATGTTGCAGTGCCCCAGCATGGGTCTGAGCCTTCATCTTACGCATCATATAGCTTTGTCCTAATCTGATATTAGGTGGTTAAGTGGAACTGGGGTGCTGGTTACTGGGTCCTAAAATGAAAGTAACATAATTGGTTGGGGTGTGAACCAATGGCAGAGAAGAGAGACTTCCAAACCTCCTCAAGGTCCTGGAGATAAAAATGCAGCAAATCTGGCCCTGGCTTCTTTAAAGTCTCTACTAAATCCAATATTTCTACAAGAAGTCTCTCCTAGTGATCCTTAGTCTTAGGGGCTTCTCTCTCAGATTATCTTAATTTATCCTGTATATATCTTGTTTGAGCAAAGCAGGGAGTGGGCTTTTTTTCCCCTTTCTTTGCAACTTCACAGTGGGGCCAGAGTCAACCCATGTTACATTAATATAATCAACAAGTTATAGTGGACCAGCTGTTCTTGAAGTCAGGAAGATCTAAGTTAAAGTTGTGTGACACTGGGCAAGTGACTTAGCCACTCCGAGCCACAGAGTCCTCATCTGTTAAATGAACGTATTGGACCAGATGGTCTCCAAGGTCCCATCCAGCTCTAAATCTATGGTCCAATGACAAGTAGGATCTTTACTTTTATTGAGGGATAAGGAATAAGAAGACTTGGAGAACCACTTAAAGCCAAAGTATAAGGAGCCTAATGAGGCTCAATGAAAATTGAAAAAGTATATTCAAAACAGATGTGTGATAGAGTGTTATAATATGGCAGAATGTAAGCTCCTTGAGGACAGGGACTGTGGAAGTTTTTGTATTTGTCTCCTTAGCACTGAGAGAAAAGCCAAGTATATGGTCAATGCTTAATAAATGCTGGCTGAATTGGATTAACCTGAATAAGGCAATGGAAAAATGTGATACAAATATACATGACTTTCCAGGATCACAGCAAGGACTATTGAAATGATTTTTCTGTTTCATTTGCCTACACACATTGACCACTATGACCAGTTAGTTTCTCTTCTGCTGTGCTGATCTTCAAAGATTCATTCTGCAAGGACTGAGTAAAGGGGAGGGATGGAACAGGAACTCTTATGGAACAGAACAACAGGATGTGGATGAAATCCTACCATGACACATTTGGCCTTTGCCAGTCATTGTGTGATTCTCACACTGTTGGCCCTCTTGTTAGTTGCAGCCGGGAAAGTGAGAGCCCTGCTATCTGGACCAAACCAGCAGTAAGTGTTTGCTTAATTGCTGCCTTATCACAGTTGATAATTATTTAATGATTTCTCTTCTTCCTGACACAGTTAAGTTTGGGATATCATTAGACTTATTGCCTGCAGGGATCACTGCTGGGCTCTGTGGAGGGTCTAACAGCCACAGTGCTGGATTCAAGGCACCACCTTGCCCTTCAATAAATGACCTTGTGACCGAACCACATGGAAAAAGGACCACAGTGAAGATGGTACAAAAAACACACCACTCTGATACAAATGGAATCATTTCTCTGCTAGTCTTCCCTTTTCAGTAGGATAGTTATATCCTCTATGAGGTGAAGAAACATAAATAAATTAAACAAAAACCAGTCCAAGATAAAAGCAACCAAATAAACTTGACATTGCCTTTTTAAACAGAATTCAACCAGTCCCAGAGGGCAAAAAAGCCTGAGAGTGGTGTTGGAGGAGAGATGAACACAGGGTGGGATTATCCCATAGGGCAATTGGATCTTCATCTAGGGGAATGAGCAGAGAAGAAAGCATCAAGGGCTTGTCATTATTGGAAACATCTTGATACTATGGGCTCATTTGGATGGTCTCTGCTTTCATAGGGAGGTTGTACACTCTGAATGAATATCCTAGTTTCTTTGAGTAGTGGAATGTATGTAGTGGAAGTTTGGCAGTTGTTTCTTTAACCATCAGGGAGTGCTGCTGACTAGGTTAGGGCCATCTCATGCTCACTTTGATGGTTTTGTACTACATCCAGTAGCAGAGGTACACTGGAAAACACTGGTTTTCTAAGCGATGTCTTTCTCTGTCTCCTAGCTGTGCCCTCCATTCTCCCTACCCTAAATGTCTTTAGTGGGTGATAGTGGTTATTGCTGTTGTTCATCCTTTGTTCTTGAAGAGGAACAATGATATCAGGAGGGTGATGTCTTGACTTGCAAAGGAATTGGATTTAAGTGAGGCAAAATCATAAGCCTCACTCTCTCCTCCAGTCATTGGAGTCCAATGGCAAGACATAGGTCAAGATGACCAGTGATGGCCCTGGCTGCAGTTGGACACCTTAGCCTATTTAAGCTAAGGTCTTTCCCAGGTCTAAGTTTGTCTGAGCCCACTTAGTAATTATATATGTGAATGGTATGTATGGATTTATCCAATTAAGGTCTTATGGCTTATGGTACTCCCAACCAATGGGAAACCCTGCTCCCTTCCCTTCTTGGTGCATTTTAATAGAGTCATTTTCACCAACATGGTTTAACTGCATATAGTTACATACTCAAAATTTCAGAAACAAAAGGAAGAAAACACAATCACCCTGTACTCATGACATCCTCAAAACCAGGAGCTTAAGAAAAGATATAGTTTAGTTTCTTAGATTCAGATCTTCTCTTAGCCCCTCTAACAGATGGCAAGTATCTGTTAAACTAATGACTTCCTGGTAGATCAAGATCCAAGGAGTTTGGTGACTCCGGACACTTCAGCTGGTCTTTGTCTCTTCCTCAAGGGTAGCCATTGCAATCTTAATGAGGCATTGATAACCTTCTCCTTTGGCTTTGTCTTCCCCAGGTCTGCTCTGACCAAGCCTCTAACTTTACTTCCTTATCACATGTTTATCACAGGCCACCCTGGCCAGTACCCTCCCTAGAACTTTATGTCTTTCCAGATCATAAATTTTGTGGGCATGTACACCTTTAGCCTAATCATTTCAGCCAGCTAGAGACTCTGGACCAATGTCAACTGAATCATGGTAGAGATAAAATATAACTATACCCTTTCTGTTGGTCAGATTTGTTAGTGTGAACACTGAGTTTAGGCCCCCAAGTCTAAGTGGGCATAGAGTGGAACAATAATAATACTATTTTAACTCACCATTTTTATTGTGCTTTATATATCTTTGTTCTTTTGGTCATCATCACAACCCTGCACACCCATACTATGTGATATGTTTACACAGTACGTATTAAAAGCCAAATTTGAACCTAATTCCCCTTGACTTCAAGTCCAGTGAATATTCTCAGATTGTTAACCATAATATAGTGGATAGAGTTGGTCTTGAAACTAAGGAGACCTGGATTCAAATTCTGCCTCTGGTGCACACTGGACATGTGACCTTGGGTTTAACTTGCATCTCTCCTAGGCTTTAAGTGACAGAAAAGGTGCTGATGTACATTGGGATAGGGGATTTTCTCATCTGGGAGTTCCCTATACCCAAGAAAATCATAGGTCCTGTTTGCATCCTTGTGTTCCTCTTATCCCCCATAGAGTAGGAATGATTATATATCCTTTCTCAAAAAGTCTGTTCTGTACTCTTGGTCAAGGGAGACTGCCTTATTATTTTTCTATACTCTATAATGGGGGAGTTGTTGGAAGTTTCAACCTTTTTGGCTCAAAGACCCCTAATTGGTGGGGGCAGAGGCAGGGGGAGGATAAAGGAACTGGAGTGAAGTATCCTGAGTGAGGTTGTTCCAGAATCGGGTAGGGCAGCAATTGGACCCTATCCTATCTTAAAAAGATAAGATGATGTCATGAGGAACTCCCAGATGAAGAAACATGGTACCAATTAAGATAGGTACCTTCTCTGCAACTTACAATCCTAGAGAGACACCTAGAATACTGAGAATTTAAATAATTTGCCTAGGGACACACAGACAGTATTTTTCAGAGGCTGGACTTTAAGCCAAGTCTTTCTGGCTTTGAAACCTCAGTCTTCTCATCTGTAAAATGAGGGCAATAATAGTACCTACCTACCAAGGTGGTTGTGAGGATCAAATGAGTTAACATATGTAAGACACTTTACAAACCTTAAAGCACTTCATAAATGCTAGCTATTATTATCCAGGCTGGCTATGTAATCCTCAGTCAGTCAGGATACCTCAGGCAGACTCTTATGCTATTCAGTTTCTCCAGAAATGGTCTACACTTCAGGAGCCTTTTAATAGCGTCACTGAATATTAACTATGTGTGGAGCCCTTATGAAGAAATAAGATCCTGTCCCTGACCTGGAGGAGCTTTTATGGTAATTGATTAGAAGAAATAGATGCTCCCCAAATGATCTAAGAACCTCCGAGATTATGCTGATTACAATGCTGTAAAAAGTTAATCCAGTACACTACAATTGAAAAGGAATATGGAGCTGTGTAAGTAGCTTAGAATTTACTTTTTCTTTTATATATGCCTCATTGGCTATTTTAAATAGTTTTTGGAACTTAAAAAAATTCCTTATGAAAAGCAACAGAGTATAGTGATGAGAGGAATCAGAAAGACCTGGTTTTAAGTCCTGTCTCTGACATGTACTAACTGACTGTGTGACACTGGGCAAGCCACTTCACCTCTAATGACCCAGGCAACTGGATAACTCTAAGTTATAGGCCAATTGCTGATCTGTCTGGGTAGTTGCAGGGAGTGCCATACCAGGGTATTTCCAATGTGGATTAAATCACAGGTCTATACCAAAAAAAGAAAAAAAACTTTTAAAAGCAACATAACAGTTTAAGTCTTTCAATGAAATCAATCTTTTCCCCCTTTATTTTATTTTATTTTTAATTTATGGAATAAAACAAGCATTTATATAATAGTATAATAAGAAAGATGATTGCATGTGAAACTGCAAATCTGTTTTGTACAACTTGCTATTCTTTTAAAATATATAATTGTTATCATGTAAATTTCTTTTTTTCTTTCTTTTTCTCCCCCCCCCTTAGAGATGGCTACCATTAGACACAAATAGTTATATATATATATGTATACATATATGCATATGTATATTCCACATACACATATATAAAATTATTTAAATATACTTCTATTTATCAGTTCTTTCTCTGGATGCAGATAGCATCTTTCTTCATATGTCCTTTATAGTTAATTTGGGTATTTGTAATAGTCAAAGTGACTTATTCACTCAAAGTCATTCTTAAAACAATATTGTTGTTACTGTATACAGTGTTCTCTTGGCTCTGATCATTTCACTCTATTATTCCATGTAAGTCTTTCTATTTTTTCTAAGATCAATGAGGTCATAATTTCTTATAGCAAATAGTCTTCCATCACAATCATACACCACAACTTGTTCAGCCATTCCCCAATTGAATGGCATCCCTGAAATTTTCAGTTCTTTGCCACCACAAAGAGAGCTGCTATAAACATTTTGGAACATATAGGTTCTTTTCTTTTTTCCCTAATCATCTTTGGAAATGAACCAAGTCGTGATATTAGTGGGTCAAAGGGCCTAGGCAGTTCAATAATACTCTTTGGGCATGATTCCAGATTGCTCTCCAAAATGGTTGGATCACAAAATGATGCACTAAAAACAGCACATTTAAGTGGCCAGAAGACATGGAATAAAGGTGTAACCAGTTGGATACGAATTATTTTATGTTCCTGGAATTATTTTGGCATCCAGAACTGGTTGTCATGATTAATCAACATTTATTGAGCCCCGGATATAAAACAAGGCAGTCTCCCTGGGTGCTCTCTCCAGCCAGGGCCCTAGTGAGAAGGGAACTTGTAAATCCTCCTAGGCTCTTAGATTAGCACTCTGACCAATGACTTGCGGAGACAACAAGAGGACACTTGAATCTAATCAGAGGGTGCTGGAAGCTAATCAGAGTGAGGTGACCTCCACAGAGGAGGTTGGGCAAATTCCTGGGATGCCAGATCCCCAGACTGTGTGGCTGTGGGTTTAGGCCACAGCAGTTCCCTTCTCTGTCTCTAAAATAACAAAAAAAAAATTCAAGTTCTTCCTGGGTTATCAGACAAGTGGCTAATTAGCCGGTGGGGTTTAAGAGCTGTTGTTCTGAAGCATGGGACATGGTTGGGATGGAAGAAGTGGGATGGTATAGTCCTGTGGAAAGGAAGCTAAATGTAAAATTGGGAGGAACCTTGAGTCAACTCCACGGCATTTGCTATTTGGATATCACCTTGGGCAAATAACAACCTCTCTGGGGCTCAGTTTCCTTGTAAATAAAATGAAGTCAGACTAGATGGTCTCTGAAGTCCTGTCCAACTCTAAATCTATGATCCCATAATCCTAATTGCTGGGCTTAGAGACAGAAAGGACCTGAACTCAAATCTGAACACTTGCGTGACTATGGGACAGTCACAATCTCTCTGAGGTTTAGCTTTCTTATTTGTAAAGGAGTGGTAGTACCATCTTCACTACTTATATTGCATGGCTGCTGTGAGAATCAAATGGAGGTGAGATGCTTTGCAATCCTTAAGTGCTATTTATATATCAGTTTTTAAAAGACTCCGGGCATTCTAATTTGAGTTGAGAAGTAAGGAAAAAGGGGGAGAGGATAACAGCTATCATTTATATAGCTCTTTGTAGGCAATGAGGTGGTGCAGTGAATAGAGTGCTGGGCCTGGAGTTGCCAAGATTCCTCTTCCTGAGTTCAAATCTGGCCTCAGATACTTACTAGCTGTGTGACCTTGGGCAAGTCACTTAACCCTGTTTGCCTTAGTTTCCTCATTTGTAAAATGAGCTGGAGAAGGAAAAGGCAAACCACTCCTGTATCTCTGCCAAGAAAACCCCAAACGAGGTCACAAAGAGTAGGACACAGCTGAACAACAACAACACGTAGCTCTTTAAGGTTTGCAAAGCACTTGACATATGTTATGCCAGTAGATCCTTCCAACTGCCCTGTAGATAGGCATTATTTTTCCCATTTTACACATGAGGAGACTGAGACAAACAGGATTAAGTGACTTGCCCAGGGTCACATGACCAGTAAACCAGTTAAAAAAATCAAAGATAAGATTTGAACTAAGATTTTCAAGTCCAGAATTTTTTCAACCTCACATTTGGTATAGACCAAAAAAAACCCCAACTCCCACTCCTCAAAACAAACAAACCAGCCAGTAACTCTCATAGAAGGGCTGAAGAAATGTAAGGCACTTGATTTGAAGAAGAGAAGAGCGTTTGGGAGCCAGAGAAGAGGGACTGCTCTGAGGAAGTGATAACAGGAATCACAGCGATACCAGCGGATAGTCATGGTGTTCTTGTTTTCTAGGTGATCTTTACGAAAGGTTCTCTACCACCCCAGAAGGAAGTGCTGTAGATATTTAGGATGTTTAAGCATAAGAAATAGATTTGGAAGGGGCATGGGGAAAACCTGGGTGGGGTTGTTTGTTGTCCTTGAAGAAGTACTATGAGATGCTTGAAGAAATGTAGACTTGGAAACAAATGTCCTGATTCCAAGTCCTGTTGGGAAGAGATGCTTGGTAAATGAATATTCTCATCTTTGAGAATAGATGATGACACTTCTCTTTTCTTGGTAAAGAGATAGAGAATTATGGGTGTGGAAAGCTGCATGTTTCATTTGTATTTAACTGTGTTTATTTATTTATTTTGGTTAAAAGGGAGGGGAGAAGATCAAGACATGACTGTGGTATAAAAATCAAAGACCTCAATAAAAGTTCTTTTTAAAGAAAGTTATATTTAAACTCTAAAGTACTATGTAAACATCAGTTATTATTATTGCTAACAAAAATGCTGCTTGTCAGTGGGTGGTGTTCAACTTGGAATGAGGAGATTTGGGTTCAGATTCTGTCTCTGACACTTACCAGTTGTGTGACTCTAGGTAAGTTATTTAACTTTGGGAAGCCTCAGTTGCCTCCCCTGTGGGATGGGGATAGTCATACCTGTGATACCTAACTCATGGAGCTGTGGTGAGGCTCCAGTGATAGAATGTATATAAAACACTTCATATACTTTAAATGGACAGAAGACATTATAAATGCTATATGCATATCAGCTATTAATGAAATAAAAATAGCAACTTTCAGGAGCTTCAACGAGTTCAGTGTGCTATGTGACAGAGCTAGGGCAGCAATATAATTCTCATGCAGCTGTTTAGCCTTTGCTACTGAGTTCCCTTGAGGAGTTTCTTTTCAACACTGAGGGCTGTTGCCAGGAAGACAGATGAAGTCCCCGTGGGACTTTCCTTCATCTTCTCCTACTTAGGAAAAGCCCTGGAGATGAGTGTGAGGTCTGAATGGGCTTAAGGAGCAATAAAAATGATTTTATAGACACTTTTCAGGGAATATTTTACAAAATCCATCCTTTCGAATGCTGATTAGGTTGTTTACCTCAGGAAAGAGAAGCATTCATTATAAAACCCTTTTGACATCCAGTCGAATCATTAACCCAATTCCATGGCCAGGCATTAATATTTCTATTCTTCTAACGCACCAATAAGTCTTCGGGAGATGTGTTCTTCTTCTTTTGATACTGAAGCCAGATAGTTCAGTTCAAAACAAGTAACCACATGGGCATTAGAGTAGAGGGTGTTCTGACCTGGGCAAATGCAGATGAACTGTTTATTTTACAGCTCTTTAATGAACCTAAACTTCTTCTGAAACAAAGGCCCATCTTTGTAATACCAATACTTAACCTATGTTCCCTCTGTATGATGGCAAGTCATGGAAATATCCCTAAAGAATTAACAATGGATGTCATTCATAGATCAATGGAGAGGCATGTAAGTGAGGATATAGATAGGGTTCAACATATAACAAATAAAAACCTATGAAGAAGAACAGGAGCAAAATGTATCTTCAAAGAAATAAATGATAAAAAAAAACGTGCTGGTCACATGAAGAAAATATAGGACAGCCCGTTGTGTTTTACTGGTACTTTTATGATGTCAGAGACAACTAGGTGGCACAGTAGGTAGAGCATTAGGCCTGGAGTCAGGAAGATTATTATTATTACTATTATTAATAAAAAGTATATTCTGGATACTTTGGAAAGGGAGAGTAGAGGCACAACAGAAATAAAGAAAATATAAGTTTTGCTCATGAGGAGTATACAATATAATTCTGAGGAGACAAAACATACATGAAGAAGGATTTAAAGAAATTTGCAAAATAATCATAATCAATAGATATAAATTAAATATAGGGTGATCTCTATATATGAGTTCTGAAGGGAAAAAAGTAAATACATGACTACAATCAGGGAAAGCCTCCTGGAGAGAGCTGCATTTTGGACAGCTCTGTCTACAACACAATCTTGATTTCCCAGTAAATCATTGGTCTACTGTTATCATAGTACCATATACATTGAAGGTACTCAGTATATATTAGAAAACTGGAAGAAAAAAAAACCTCCTTCCACATACATATTCTTCATATTAAAAGATCAGAGAAAACAAAGCTAATATATATTGTCCTATATGTAAGAAAACAGAGGTTTATAAGTATATATTGAGTTTGAAATCTTCCATGTCAGCTGCTCTTAAAGGACTCAAGGAATGTTGACTCCTATATATTGCTTCACTACGAATTTAGAAAAAAGATGAAATGAGAAGACATTAGTAAGGATTTCCAAGAACCCAGGCTTCAATTTAAAATGACAAATACAAGATTTTATCTTACAAAGATTTAGAAGGAGTTAAGAGTTAAATAATATACAAAGAAAATTGGTCCAGTATTATTCTTTCACTTGTTCAGTCATTCATTCATTCAACAGATATTTATTCAACTATTTTGCATAGAATGAGCAACACACTTCTGGATGCTCTGAGCAAGACAAAAGTAAATTAGACACTGGCATATGACTATCCTCAGGGAGTTTTCAATCCAGTTTGGGAGATGAAATGTACATAACCGTAATACAAGGGAGATTGTGTCAAGTATGAAAAAGTTGAGAAGTGCTAAAGTAGATCAGGGTAGGGAAAGATCACTTCTACCAGGGGATATCTGGGAAGGCTCCATAGAGAAGGTGGCATTTGAGCTGGACCTTGGAGGCTGGATAGAGTTTCTGTAGCGAGAAAGAGGGTTGAGGGGCAGCAAGGTGGTGCCATGGATAAAGCACCAGCCCTGGATTCAGGAGGACCTGAGTTCAAATCCAGCCTCAGACCCATAACACTTACCAGCTGTGTGACCCTGGGCAAGTCACTTAACCCCATTGCCAACCAAAAAAAAAAAAAAGAGAGAGAGAGAGAGAGAGTTGAGCTGTGGTGATGGGGCATCCCGGGGCAGAGAAAACACTGGAACATATGACCATGGTGAAACAGTGTTCCTGGGGACAGACACGATATTCTTAAGGAGCAGGTAAAATGCTATGGGGTATCAAACATTTTGATCATCATTCACGGTCTTCATTTCCTGTGGTTCTCCCAATCATATGTGATGTAGTAAGTCAAATATTCAGCAACTATGTGTAATCTGATAATAATGTTTTTGTTTTAACTTGAATATACAGAATCACAGAATATGAGAGCTGGAAGGGATATGAGATCATTTATTGTAGTACAACCCTCTCATTTTACAGATAAGAAAACTGAGGCCCAACAAGGTGAAACAGTTTGCCCAAGGGTCACACACCTAGTCAGTGGTAGAGCTTGAACTCAAACCAAGGTCCACATTTTAGACTTTGTTCTATGTTTTCTCTCTTGGCAGGTTATAATTTAAGAGGTCTCAGCAGCTTGGTTGAACTTGCTTTTGGAAAATTCCCTGAATTAAACAAAAACAAAAACAAACTACTTTATTGCTGAAAAACTAGGAGAGAAAGGGTTAACTTTCCTGGTAGAAATGTTCACTCAGTCCTCTGAGGGGAGTTTAGAAGAAGAATATCTCATAGATGGGAGTCTGCTCTAGCTACAAAGATGACCGGTGAAGTCTGAGAATGACTGATAAAGGAATGAAAGCTCTTATTGACCTGAAGGGGAAGTCCCAGGAAGAGGCACCAGAAGAGAAGCTCAGCTGGAGGGCTCAAGTCTTACTGTAATCATGGAATATTTGTAGGATGGAGCCATTTTGCCTGGGAGAATAAAAATAATCTGAGTGGAAAGCTATTGGTTTTTGACATCTAGCACCTCATCCCTACCTCCTTCTTTGTCATTTCAACATTTCAGTCCATAAAAGACCCTTCCTTACATTTATTTAGCCTTTCCTTTCTGAGTTTCCTTTCTTGAATTTTATGATTCTATGACTATTTTTATTAAATAATTTTGACTCAGTAACTGGAGAATTTTTGATGTATAGTTAGTTTGTGTTGTTGAGGATTAGGTTATTTAAGCCTGTCCCTGGTTTGTTTTTCAGTTTTACTTTTTTCAATTTGGGTTGGGCTTCAAAGGTAGGGGGGATAGGAATGGAATAGAAGAAAAAAGATAAAAAACAAAGAGGGTTATTAAGGGATCTTTTAAAAAATGCAGAGAACTGAAGGCAAGGCATAAAGAAGCACAGACAAATGGGACAGCTTTGAAAGCTACAAATCTAATTTATTATATACCTTAAAATTGAAGCAAGCTATATATGTAATAGAGCCCTGAAGTTTCATGTAAAATCTTCTTTTTCTGTTCCATTATGTATATAGAAATATTCACTTTATTTGGTATATGTTAGGTTTAGAATAAAAAGTAATTTAAAGCCTGTCCTTAAAATTTTTAGGGATGACATAAGTTATGAGATATACAAGTCAAATCCAAGGATTTGGAACTTGAAGGGGTTCTTAGAGATCACCTGGACCAGGAGTCGGGAACTGTGGCCTGGAGGCCACATGTGGCCTTTTAGGTCCTCAAGTGTGGCCCTTTGAAATGGACCAAAATGGATTCAGTCAAAGGGCTGCACTTGAGGACCTAGAGAGCCACATGTGGCCTTGAGGCTGCAGGTCCCCCACCCCTGATAGGTTAACTCCTTCATTTTACAGATAAGGAAGCTAAAGCTGAGAAAAGTGAACTAATTTGCTCAAGGTCACACAACTATTAAATAGCAGAGACAGGATTCAAATCCAGGTTTTCTAGAGCTCCTTCCACTAAAACAAGTTAGTAAAAGAAATTTTGGAGACTGATAAGGGAGATATGAATGATAGTCCTTTACCTTTTTGGAGTACTTTTCTGTTGATTTTTTGCATATTTCTAGTCTATCAATCCAGATCATAAAGTTAAACGGGTTAAACATGGACTATCTGCAAATTGGGAAGCAGCCCAACTTTAGCGGACAGAGGACAGGCCTTGCAGTCAAGAAGACCTAAGTTCAAATCCAAATTTGGGCCTTTAATGAATATGTTATACTAGCCTTATGACCCCTGACAACTCATAATCTCTCAGTGTTCCAGGAAAATCGCCAAGACTATAAGTCACAGAGAAGTCATGCATCAGCATTGGCAGAAGGAATTTCTTCCTGAGAATTCCCTACATCAGTGAAATGGAACTAATCTCCTCAAAATGTTCACAGAACTAGAATGTTGAGATATTCTACCTCCCATCACTAGTAAAATAAAAAATAATAAATTTAAAAATAATTCTTAGCACAAATTGCTAATTTTTAAAATTCCCTTTTCTCTAAAATTGATTTTTTTCAGAACAGCTCATTCAATAAAAATAAAATATGTTTGAATTTCAACTCTGCCACCTTACCAATGTGAACATGTGCAAATTAGTCAATTACTCAGTTTCTTAATCTGTAAAATGATGTTGTAGATGGAGTAGATGAACCCCCTCAAGCATAGTCAAGTAAAACAAACCCCCGTAATGTAAAAATATATGTTTCCTTCGTCACCTTCTACCCTTCACCTCTTTGTCAGAAGGTTGGGTAACTTGCTTCATTATAGGTCCTCCAGAGACATGGTTGGTCATTGAATTCATCAATTCATCATTAATTCTTTCTGAGTTGTTTTTTTCTTATAATGTTTTTGCCCTTTTATAAATAGTTCTGGTTCTGTTCACTTCTCAGTGCATTAGTTCATACTGTCCAAATTTCTCTGAAATTATCTCTTTTGCAATTTTTAATAGTTTTCCTTTACATTAGTATATCATAATTAATTCATCCATTTGGCAGTTGATGGTCACCCTTTGATTCTAGTTCTTTTCTTTTTTTCCCCTTTTAACTCCTCCTTCAGGAAGAGAAAGTTTGTTTTACTTGTGGCTACTTCTTTTTTTGGTATTATTTCTACTCTTAACACCCCTTCTTCTTCCCTACTTGTTTCTCTGTTGAGTTTAATATGTTTCCACACCAAACTCTTGTGTATGCATGTGTGTATGTCCAACTTTCTTTTGTCTGTTTCAGATAATGGTGAAGTTCATCTGATACTTGCTCCCCCTACCCTTCTCCTTATTTGTATATTCTTCTATATACTACTATGAGAAATAGCAAATTCTACTGCCTTCTTTCTCCTTCCTACTCTAGTGTATTACTTTTACCCTCCCTTTTCTTTCACCTCTTAAAACCCTAGAACAAAACCAACCAACAGATTTAGTGTGCAGAATGAGACATACTATGCACATACACAATACATATATATTAATATATGTATTTATATGTATATTTGTGTGTATTTTATATGCTATATATTTATATGTATATATACATTTACATATATAAGATTTAGTGTGTAGAATGAGATATACTATATATGTGTATGTATATAATATCTCATTCTGCAGCCAAAACCCATCATCTCTGTGTAATGGATAACATGTTTCATCATTGCTCCTCTGGAATCATGAAGTTATTGTACTGATCTTAGTTCTTATAGCTTTAAAAGGTGTTTTTATAGTATTCCTGTTATTGTAGAAATTGTTCTCCTGGTTCTGTTCCTTCCATTCTTCATTCTTTCCTCCACACCTTTTGTTTCATTTTTATGTCTTGCTTCACTTCTTGTAGACATTCTTGTAGTAAATTCTACTACATTCACGTAGTGGAAAATACACTTTTTTTCTTTGAGTTATTACTTGTTCTAGTTGTAGTTCTTCTCTCCTTTTGGGGGCTCTCTAGTTCTACAATAATTTTTAATGCTGGTTGGTGCTTTAAAATTTCATTTCCTCATCTTTAGTTCCTGAAATGGGTTTTTGTATCAGCTCCATATACCACCCCTTGCTGTACTTTTGTGTGGGGTGATTGTCCCTGCTTGGTTTTGCCCTATATTCCTTGGGCTCCTCTGCTGACTTCTACCTACTAGGCTTACTGCTCCCCGCCCCAGTTTTTGAGGTTCAGAATGTTGCATCTTCAGGGACCTCTCTGGTGCATCTGGTCAGAATGGTAGGGACCTCAGAACTCCTGTACACTAGCGCTATACAGGTCTTGATGCTTTGATTACTAGACCTGTTAGGGCTTTCCAGGTCCCTATCCTATAGGTTTCTGATGATTCTGGGCATTCTGACCTTCCTAGGACTTTTAGGGTAGGATTACACTCTTTCTGCTTCAAGACACAGAGCCCTACAGCCTATGCATGTCTCTGGTATCTTTCTATCTGGGCTGGGAGGGTAGGCTTGTTTTCCTGTGCTGGTGCTTCTTTCCCTGGGAGCTCCCTTTCCTGTTGCTCTTGTGTGCCTTTTTGATTGAGTTTTAATGCAGTTCTGGGGTGAAAGAAGTGACTTACTGTAGTTACTCATTAGATTTCTTGATCATTATTCGGTCTGGTGAGAATCTTGGGTTTTTGCTATATGTAGGACGTGGGCAGTCTGCCCAGCATTCAGGCAGCCATCTTGGCTAGAAGTCCCTACAGCATTTGTTTCAAGCAATATCCTAAAATGGTAGTATTTTCAATTCAAAACTTTATGAGTTGTTTATCTAGTAACAAACATACATAGAATATATTGGAGATGATATTGGTAGGGATGGCATATGTATCGAAAATATACTTGGAGAGAAAATTTTTTTTTTCTTGTGGCAGTGGAGCTAACCATATTTAAACAAGCTTAAGTATTTACAATCTGGTTCTTCATAAATGATTTCTTATGTATGCCTTTAGTAATAAAGTACTGATTACCATCTTGAGTTTGATACCAAAGAACTATACTGGCCATACCAGAGAAAATGTACTTAGGAATCTTTGCCATACTAAAAAGGAGTGACCAGGATACTTAAGGGGCAACAAGGTCACCCAGTGGATAGAGTGCTGGCCCTGGAGTCAGGAAGGCTCTTCTTTCTGAGTTTAAATCTGGCCTCAGAAACTTACTAGCTGTGTGATCCTGGACAAATTACTTTACCCTGTTTGTCTCAGTTTCCTCATCTGTAAAATGAGCTAGAGAAGGAAATGGCAAACCACTCCAGTATCTTTGCCAAAGAAAACCCCAAGTGGGGTCATGTAGAGTCAGACATGACTGAAAACAACTGAACTGAAAAAAAAAAAACCTTAAGGCTCCATTCACAGAGAGACTTGTCTCAGAAATATAGATATAGAATGAGAAAGGTCATTAGAGGTCAGCCAGTACAACCTCCTAATTTTGCAGATGAGTGAACTAGCACAGAGAGATGAAGTTACTTGCCCAAGATCATAGAGGTAGTAAGTGTCAGAGTTAGAATTTGAACTCATGTCCTCTAACTTCAGCACTCTTTCCACTGGACCATGTTGCATATGTGATTGTCAGTTATGGGGTTGACTTGTATGTTGAACTTGCATTCATATCACAATATTTAAGGATCTCTGTTCTGGTTGTACTATTTACGATGCCTTTTTTTTGCTTGGCACTTTCAGGAGCAAGCTAAAAATTGTAAGTAAGCAGTTAATATTTATGACTGTCAAAAAAGCATCTTTTATAACTTGGCCATCTGATATTAGGCCCTGAAATTTTAAACTAATGTCTTTTTGCCTAATTAGCCAGCACACATGACTTATTAATAACATGTCTAACAAATATCAATAAATAATTATAACATAATTATAACTAATAATAATTGGCTAATAAATACTTGACATTTGTTGAGCACATTAAAAATGCATTAATATATTATCTTATTTGAGTCACGTGACAATCCTATAATGAAGGCACTTTAGACATCATTTTCCCCATTTTATAGATAAAGAAATGGAGTATTGCAGACATTCAGTGACTTCCCTATGGTCACGTAGCTAATAAGTGTCAGAGAGAGGATTTGAACCCAGGTCTGCCTCCAAGTTCAAAACTCTAGGAGGGGAGGAATAGGGAGGAAGTAAGTATTTATTAAACTCCTGCTCTGTGCCAAGTAGTGTACCAAGAGTTTTACAAATATTTCTTTTGATCCTCATTTGATACACCAAGCTACTTATTCAACTAGTAGGTCAGAAACATCTAGCTACTTGCCTGCTACTACTGTTGAGTAAGTGCTGCCAGGTTCCATGATATCATGCTTGAAAGTATTGGCTATTGTAAAAGTTCATATGGTCCACAGGAATATGTTTTTCTGATCATGAAGTCCATTTCTGGGGAAAAGAAAATATTGTCTGCTCCTTTTCCATGGTTATATCATAGGGCCAATATGGGGTCATGGGATGCCTGAATTGGAATGATTTCAGAAATCATCTAGATAAGAAATGTAAAAATTATGGCCTATGGGCCATACAACATTCCCAAGTACAACCTGAACTAGATTACAATATAATTTATATCTGATTTCAATTTGCTTTGATGTATTAATAAAAAAGAACTACATTAACATTTGTGGTTTTCTAAGTCAATATATGGCCTACAGGAATCTTTATGTATAATTTAGTGGCCTCTGTTTCTATTTGAGTTTGATACTACTGCTCTAGATCAACTCTTACCTAAAGAAAGAATTGAAGACGGAAATGGCAAACCATCTAGTATCTTTGCCAAGGAAACCCCAGATGGTGTCATAAAGAATCAGACATGACTGAAAGGACTGACCAACAACAACAGCAAAAAGGAAAAGTCCTTTCTACCATCTCTCTTTCTGTCAAGTGGTCATTCTACTGCTTTTTGGACATCTCCAGTGATGGAGAACTTACAACTTCATGAGGAAACTCATTCTATTATTGGACAGTTCTAGTAGTTTTCCCTAGTATTAAACTAAACTTTTCTTTCCTAGAATTTTCACCTGTTGCTTTTCAATTCTGCTGATTAGAATCACACAGAATAAGTAAGGATGACTCAACCTTCTCTCCCATAGTTTCTGTGTCTGTAGCATTGTACAATGAAAATCGTAACTGTTTAAAATGAAGCACTGCAAAATTCTCTATGAATCATTAGAGACAGCTTCACTTATGTTCAGTAGAATTGTAGTGTTAAGTACTTTTGGTTTTAGCCTGATTCTTTGAAAATTGGTATCCCAAGTAGGTCACTTTAAGTTTTACCATTCAATTAACCAGAAACCCTAGTCCTTGAACATTCTAGATAAATGGAAATCTACTTTTCTCTGAAATATGGCCAGCCTCAGAGGAACTGAAAGAAAGAGTAGTGATAGCACTTTTTTTTGTCTTGTTATCTTACCTGAATGACCTAGGTAGACTAGTCTCTTTCTCCCCCTCAACATAGGTCAGACAAACTCTTTGAAGGCCTTCCAGTAAAAAGATCAACCAGTGTAGTATTACTCTGTCTCTCTGAATGATAAATGGAAATGGTTGTGAGTGTTTTTGGGTCTAGAGAAGTCATTAACAGCTGGATTATAGCCCGTAAGGAAGAAGAGTTAATAATAAGCAACTTCAACAAAAGGAACCTCGCATGACTTCTACTAGGCCCTCCAGATGTTTCCTCTTGCCTAGTCTTTTTAGTCTTATCTACATTTGAGACCCTGCCAATTCCCAACCTCCCTTCCAACTGTGTCCTTCAGTCTGCTGGGCGCTAAGAGAATGGAGACAATATGTTGACAGTAGAAATTAGGTAGGCTCCAAGCACCATTTGCTTATGCACACATAAACAGTAGTTTGTTCTGTTACTAAATGTCTCAGAATACATTTTTGACACCATATTGGCAAAGAATATGGGCCTTTGTGTGTGTGTGTGTGTATGTGTGTTTGTGTGTGTATATATTCCCATGAATAAATAGACTAGTAGATCCTCAGGTAAAAAAAAGAATGACACATAGATGGGAGAATAATATTAATATTTAAACCAAATCTATATTGCTGTTTAATTTTTGTCCCTACCATTCTATTGAAACTACCCTTTCTAAGCTTACCAATGATTTCTGTCTCTCTGTTTCTGTCTGTCTTAAGGCCTTTATAAAGTCCTCAATCTCCTTGACCTCCCTCCCTGCAGCATTTGACACTGTTGGCCAATTCTTCCTTTTTTTTTTTAATAGTGTCTCTTGTCCTAGATTATAAATGTAGCAACCCCTCACCACCCCCATCCCATATCCCCAATGGACATGCTCAATTGGCATTCTAGTTAAGCCCTTGGAGGCTTAAGGTGGGATTTCTTCTGCTTCTGGGCATACATGGCAGAAGGCAAATTTTAGTTTAATCTTGGGTAAACCTTGACGGCAGGCAAAGGACAGGATAAGAGCAGGTCATCAACCCCTGTGGCTTCAGCCATAGGGTGGCTAGCTGGCCCTTGGGCTAGATGAGTTATTCAACTCCACTGCTTTTCCTCTCACTTCCTGACCTACTTTCTTATTCTCTTTTGCCTATTTCTCTTCCTCTTCTCATATACTAAATGTGGGAAGCATCCCACTATCCCCCAACTACCCCTAGACTCTATCCTGGGCCCTCTTCTCTCTCTCTATTCTTGCTTTTGGTTTCGATTACCTCCTATTATATAAAAATAATCCTCAAATCTCTATCTCAAGCCCCAATATCATCCCACCTCTGAACTCCAGTCCCGTACTTTCAATTGTATGTTGAATATTTGCATATGGATACCCTTCACAATATCTCAAAGTTAACATGTCCAAAACCTAACTTGTTATCTCACCCTTGAAAATCGACCCCTCCTCCTAAATTCCTTGTCTGTTTTGATGGCGCTGACTTACGTAGGATTCAAACCTCAAAGTCATTCTAGAATCTTCCCTCTCTCTCATCTCCCCGATCCAATCAACTGCTAAGTCTCATGGAGTTCATCATTGTTTCTTATATACAGCTCTTTCTTCTCCACCGCTATTGCCATCATCCTAGTTCAGTTACCCAACTGAACAACCTTCTAACTTGTTCCCCTGCTTCCAGTCTTTTCCCTCTTCAGTCCATTCTTTACCCTGTTGCCAGAGTAATCTCTTTAATACATGGGCCTAATCATGTTATCATCTCACTCAGAGACCTTCAGTTACTGCCTATTACCTACTAAATAAAATGGAAATGCCTTAGTTTGAAATTCAAAGCCTTTGACAGTCTACCTTCAGACTTCTCCTTTTTACACCTTCCGTGCTCCACTCTAGATTTTTTCTCTCTAACCTTATCCTACCCTTTTCTTCCTCCATGCTTTTGAATACACCATCTCTCCTTGCCTGGAACGGACTACCCCTAGATTATTCCCTGTTTAAATCTTTCCCTTCCTTTCAAGGCCCAGATTAGGAGTCTCCATATCCATGTGACAGCCTTCCCTTCTTCCTATAGCTGTAAGAGTTTCCTCTCTTTTCTAATATCTCATACCTTTCTGAGACTCAGTTTCTTCTTCTGTAAGACCAGAAGGTTGAACTAGATAGCCTCTGAAGTCACTTCTTGCTCTTAATCCAGGTATGATCTATGTCACTCCATCTGGACTTCTTCTATATGTGTGTATGATAGGTGTATATATTTGCATAGTAGTGAAAAATAACTATTATGTATATTCATACATATGTATATAAATACATAATTCCTACTTACTCTTTGAGAGGAGACACACACTGTTTCTCCACTGCCTAGCACATTGCATGGCACACATGGGGAATTTCAGAAATGCTTGTTGAATTCAATTGCTAAATCCAATCCTCTCATCATCAGCTGGTGATGAACGGAAGTCAGCTCCTTCTGATATGCCCAACAAGAAAAGCACAGTGTTCTTTCTCATTGTCCTGATGTCATCTGTGATAGTTATTTTTACCATTCTTCCAAATAATAGGATTCCTGACATAATGATTAATCTCAGGACTCAGCACAGCCAGGATCTGAGATCCTGAACCTTGGTGATGACTGATTTATGCAGGTTGTTAATCTCTGACTAATGTACTTTGGATGAAACAGACACTTGGGTACAGAAACTGTGGCACCAGCCTCTGGGCTTAACAGTCTGACTCAAAAATAAAGGAGAACGTAGATTTTATTGAAAAAAACCTTTACCTATCTACAGATTTCATTTCCAAATGTTGGAGTAGCCTTTTTTACTCTCTGTTTCACTGTTGAGGGAATTAAAACAACAACGAACAGCAGATGATTTAACTGCGTGGAACAGATGAATCTGGGCCAGAATTGCCCCCTCCTTTCTCACCAAAAATCCTTGAAGACTGAGGAATTGTACTTATTTTTTTTCTTATTTAATTGATATAAATAATTATTTTTATTATCAATATAACTACTAGAAATAATTATTGAATTATAAACATTTAGTTAAGCAAATGCCAGTTGATTTGAAGCCTTCATGTTTTCAGGGGTTCTTCACTTTTCCTTCATGATTTTATCCTTAACATAGAAGAAGGTGTTGAAGACGGACACACTGTTATGAAAAATGCATTCTTCTCCTGAAAGTAACTCAGAATTATGCAAAACCAATAATAAATTGGTAGATTTCTAACATGGATGAGGGGAACGGGAAGAAAGCCACCAGCTTCATGTGGTCTTTTGCAGTTAGTTTAGCGATTGGAGACTTATAGTTGGGATAAGGAGAATAAATGATATCTCATGTTTTCCTTGTGCTGAGTCATGGCATGGCCCTGTGGCCCTCCTAAAGTATTTCTTATTCTAGGCCAAGCAGTTAGAAGAAATCTGTGCATACCAAGGTTAAATGCAATGCAAGCAATGCTCAGTATCTGAAAAGTATCCTGAAAGCTTACCCTAGAGGCAAGTCCTAAAAACATCTCTTCTATGCAGATCTGTAGCTAGGGCAGGGTGACTAGGGCTCTACCTTACGGCATGGAAACTTAGATGGAACAAAATTTAACATATTCAGTCCTTCAGGAGCATGAAGAAAAGTAAGAGCTACTGTAGTAACTAAATCCCCACTCTCCTGCACATCAGACTTTGTCTTCATTACTTCTTGTATTATTTTTACATCATGAATTACAAAGTTGATTCAATAATCCATAACTCATACTGCTTGCCCGGGACATTTTACTACTGTTTGTCCTTGCCTAAGGCACTCTGTAGTTATAGTGTGGCTTCTTTAGGGCTTAAGAAACCTGTGTACTTAGTTGCAAATAAGCAAATAATTCATTGGATTTGGGTGGTTAATGAACACTTTGTTGAGTAATGGCTTTAGGTAAAGGTTTAATGAGTTTGAATCCAAACTTTCTTTAGGAAAGGACATAGCAATTCAATTCAATTTAATGTAGGAAACATTTATTAAAAACCTGCTGCTTAAAGAGCATTATATTTGGTTCTGGGAGCAGGGTGGGGAGAGGCAAGTGAGAAATATAACCTTTAGATAAAACATGGTCCCTGTCCTGATGAAACTTAGTTTAGTAGAAGGAGATGGCACATATACAAATATGTGCTAAAGGAGGGAAGGCCATTACAGATTTGGAGGATGATGGAACACTTTCTGGAGAAATGGCATTGAATCAGGCTTTAAAGAATTGGTAGCAATCAATGAAAGGTGAGGGAACATTAGGCATAGGTAATGACATGGACAAAGTCACAAAGGCAGAAAAGTGGTGAGAATGGAAAGGTTTCAGTGAATAGTCTAGTTTGAGTGGAATGAAGACTGTGTGGAGAGCTAGGTACTCCAAGATAAAGTCAGAAACTCAACTAGCACTGGAGGGACTTGACTGTGAAACAAAGGAGTTTGATCTTTAATTGGTAGGCAACAGGGAGCCAACGTAGGGTGATCAGAGGAGTGAGGGAGAGTTGAGGCCTGGAGAGGCTAACTTGCACAAGGTCTTAGAGCAAGTTGCCAGGACCAAAAGTATGGTCTTCTGATTCTGATTTTCCATTTCACTACTTTCTCTTAATTGATGTTGCTGAATTAAAAGTACAGTTGAAACACCAGGGTACTGTATATATTTTTATATGTGTGTGTATGTATGTGTGTATATATATGTATATGTGTATATACATCTATGTATATATAGATGTATATATGTGTGTGTGTGTGTATATATATATATATATATATCACCTTCACATGTGTAAGATGGTGGAAGGTATGGTTAGACAATAAGTGTTCTGAAAAAAAGATCTGAGGGGTATTTGTGGATCGTAAGCTTAATATGTCAGCAATGTGATAAGGCAGCCCAAAGACCTAATTTGACCTTGGAAGGACAGGAATAGGGACAAGGTTATCCTACTGTACTGTCCTTGTCAGACTTCATTTGGAATTCCATGTTCAGTTCTGGGTGTCATAGTTTAAGAACATCAAAAGCAAGAGAATGTCCAGAGGACGGCAACCAGAATGGTAATGGGACTTGGGAATAGGTCATATGAGGAGTGGTTAAAGGAACTGGGGATATTTAGTTTGCAGAAGAAAAGACGTAAGGGGTACATGATGCTTGTCTTCAGGTAGTTGAAGGGCTCCTATGTGGAGGAGGGATTAGATTTTTTCTGTTTGGTCCAGAGGGCAGAACCAGGAACAACAGATAGAATTTGCAAAGAGGCAATTTAGCTTTGATGTCAGGAAACCCTTTCCAACTCTCCAAAAGCAGAATAGGCTGCATTGAGAAGTCTTCAGGCAGAGACTAGATGACTACTTATTGGGTATGTTATAGTGGGGATTCTTTTCATGGATGGGGTAGCTGCTGAGCTCTCACATTCTGTGACTCTGTGAAGCTAATAAAATTATATTTTATTATTCAGACCTACTTCACTTTGACTGATCATCCAGCCAACTATCTAAATTAGTGAGACTAATGTACAGAAATAACAAATGAGTCGTGGGCACCATGATTTTGTGCAACTAAGCTAAATTTGCATCTACAGTGATGTCTTACAATGTGAAAGATTATTTATAAAACTTATTTTCTTCTTAAGTTGAGAATAGGAGATGCTGAATTTGGAGCCAGGAATGGAAAGGGATAGATATGATCTAGCAGAAGAAGCACTGGCCTGGGAGTCAAGAACACTTGGTGTTCTAGTGACAGTGAATCATCATGGTGCCCCATGTCTGTCACCCCTTTGCTGAGGAGGCTGAGGCTGCTGGATAGCTTGAGCTCAGCTGCTACAGTGGGCTATTTCCTCCATCATCTTCCTAAGTGTGGACAATCAACAAAACAATAAATCAAGCCCTAACTTACAGCATTTGCCAAATTCAGAGGGGTAAATGCTCACAATGAAAATTTAGCAGTCATCTTCTTACGAGCCAGTGTGAGCTGGCTCCAGCACACCTAGCATATGGATGTATGTACACACACACACACACACACACACACACACACAATACATACTTGTATACCTCTTTCAGTAGCTTAGAAGTTATGTTCATTTGTTTCTGAGTTGGATGATACATTGTTGACCATCTACTTAATGACAGTAGAGGTGTGAGGCAGTATGACTTTAAGGAGTTAATGTGTATATGTGTATGTATGTATGTATACACACATATCTGTCTATGTATCTATATATGGCTGTGTATACACATGTATTACATATGTGTGTATACACACATACATATATAGTCAATAGCTTAAATTAAATGATCTTTTGGGTGCCTCTATGGCTTTATGAATGTAAACCAAGAATACCTGTCCCAGGAGCTGTTATTCTTGGGGTTCTCCAAGGTCTGTGACAAAATGGCCCTTCAGGAATGGTACCTTTTCATGGTTCTTAAGAGTTTGAATCAAAACTGATTTTGTTACAATCTGGTTAGACAGATAGTTTCATCTGTTTCAGTCAATCAAAAGTTATGTTAATGTGTTGGTCTCCTACTTAATGACAGTAGAGATGTAAGGCAGTGTGAACCTGAGGAGTTAATGTGTTAATCTAATCATCCAAATTCCATGTGCTCAGCACTGTAAACATTTTGGTACAGATCAACAAGACCTCATAAATACTGATTCCCACAATCTCTCTATCCAGGGGTACACCAATAAATGTTTAACAAGCAGTTCTTTCAAAACAAAATGTACACCTGACACACTTTTAAGTTTAGTCCACATTATTAATATTTTGTCCATCACTGTGTTAAGTCTAGGCAATCAATAAAACAATAAGTCAAGGCCTGATTTGTAGCATTTTCTGAAAATTTAACATTTGTCTCTGATAAGTGGATGTGAGCTGGCTCCAGCATACTCCTGCTTCTGTCCCAGGGTACAGAGCAAAGCAGAATGATTTCCATCAGTTTGTTGCTCCCTCCTTCACCCTATTGCCAAACAAACTATTGCTTTGGGTGAAGATAGATGGAATAAATCAGGCAGACAGCCCAGGTGGGGAATTGGTGGGGAGAGTCAGAGGAGAAAAATAATTACTTACACAGTGCTTTAAATTTAGCAAAGTACTTCAATTTCATAACAATTTAATGAGCTATTATTATCCCCATTTTATAGAGGAGGAAGGTCCTCTATAGAGAGGTCAAAGGATCAATAAGATAACAGATTTATAAGGTTAGTGATCATCTAGTTCAAACCTCTCCCTTTACAAATAAAGAAACTGGGGTCCAGAGAGTGAAATAACACATTTTAATGAAGATCTTTTAACCCCAGAGTCTTTTCACCCTATCCCACACTGTTTTAATTGAGGAGAAGGAAGTATGTGATGGCAGACAGGTGCTATCTTAGTTCCTACACCACCCATAACAAAAGGATGTGGGGATGGTTCCATGTGCTCTTACAGTTGGGACACACGCTTCTCCTAGGAGCTATGACCAATTTAGTTAAGCAGTATCACTACTCATTCAGAAGTGACCTTAGCCAGAGTTACTTATAAGGAATTAGTAAGAAGCTTGGAGTCTCTGATTTTCTTTGCGTTCTCAGCACCAGCTGGTGCTAAAGAAAGACCAGATATAGAGATACATACAATCAACAATCAGCACCACTTGGTTGCCTGACCCCCCTGCTTTCTCTCTCTCTCTCTCTCTCTGTCTGTCTCTCTCTCTTTCTCTCTCTCTCCCTCTCCCTCCCCCTCTCCCCCTCCCTACCTCCTATGAATTCCCTTCCAGTTATATATTCGCCTTTTATAATCTTTCTTCCTCTTTTCCTTTTCAAGGCTGTTTTGAAAGATCTTTTTAGCCAGATTTCACATACACAAAAGTATTAGGAGTAAGGAAGTTTACACAAATGTGATTAGCCTCAGCGCCATATATCCCTCCTGACCTTCACCCTTTGGCCTCCATCACAGCTAGATCCCTGGAGTGGAAAAGCTAGAGGGATCTTAGAGGCATCTAGCCAAGCTATCTTATTTTATGTATGTGTGTGTGTGCATATATATATCACCTTCACATGTGTAAAATGGTGGAAGGTATGGTTAGACAATAAGTGTTCTGAGAAAAAGATCTGAGGGGTATTTGTGGATCGTAAGCTCCTAGAGGCTCCCAGAAATTAAGGGACTTGGCCTTATCTAAGGATTTAAACCCAGGTCTCTCTTGGATCCAGTTTTAGTATTCTTTGTACTACACACCATCCTATGCTACTCTCTAGTTTTATCTTTCAAAATTCATACTATCTTTTTTATAATGGAAGCAAAGTGTTAGGAGCAACTTGACTGTATTGTTCCTTAAAAACCAGGACTAACCCTTTACTTTCTTCTACATTCATAGAATCATTTAATGTTAAGGTTGGAAAGGACCTTAGAGGTTATTTCCTCCATTCCTATTTTAAGCATTAATCAATCATCTGGCATTTCGTAGGCTCTTACTATATTACAGACATTGTGCTAAGCACTGGAAATACAAAGAATAAGCAAAAACATGACTTCTCTAACAAGTGACTATCTAGCTTATATATGAAAATGTCTGGTGATGGAGAACTCATTTTTGACTAGTTGTAATCATTAGGGAATTCTTCCTTATACTGAGCCAAAATTTGCCTCCTAGTAACTTCTTTACCCCTTGGTCCTAGTTTTTCTCTACTCTCTGGTCAAACAGACTAAGTCTAATGCTTCTTCCATGTGACAACCCTTTAAATACTTGAAACCAGTTATCATGTTCTCCCAAGCCTTCTCTTCATCTAGCTAAATATCCTCATTTCCTTCCATGGATCCAGTTAGTATAATATACTTCCAAACTGATCCCTTTCTTTTGGACCAATTTCAGCTTATTAATGTCCAGCTTAAAATGTGGCCCCAGAGCTAGATCTCAGCAAAGAGCAGGTGTTTAGCAAATGCTTATTGACAGACAGACCTAGTGCTAAGATGAAGAAGTTTTCATCTGCCCTCATGAATTTGTGTTCAGTGCCAGCTCTGCCAAAAGAGACTTGTGAATTAACAATTCTATAAATAGTCACGATTGCCCGGCACCAGTCACTCTGTGTTCCAGGCTGCAAAACGGATGACGTTATATCAGCTGTCAGTGTCTCTCTGGGCTTTCTCCAGCTAATGAAGAAATGTTCACTTTATTTTATTTTTATTTTTTACAGAGGAAGAATGCATCATTCAAACTCATCACACAAATATCTGTCATGTTTTCAACCCAGGAAAGGGAATTTTGGTAAATAGAAAAGGTACTTGCTTCTGCCAGCTGGTTTAAAGGATATCAGAATTTAAAGATAAAGAGAAGCCTTGTGCTAATTTCACAGAGGTGAAATTGGTGAATTAAATTAGAAACTTTAAAAAATATTGGGCTATTTGTAAATCTAATAAAAACTCCCTGGGAAGGGAGTTTTAAAATATATACATATATATATGTATGTGGTCTAAACATCTCCTATCTCTCAGTCATGTTTAAATTCTTAATTTATATTCATGCATATTTTTTATTTCTTTATCTGTGCAATTATATAAAACATTTCCATATTAGTCATTTTGTACAAGAAGATTCAAATAAAAGAAAAAATGAAAGAAAGTGAAAAATAGCATGCTTCAGTCTGTATTCAATCAATATCAGTTCTTTCTCTGGAGGCAGATATTATACTTCATTAGTCCTTTGGAATTGTCTTGGATCATTGTATTCCTGAGAATAGCTAAGTCATTGTATTACCGAGAATAGCTAAGTAATTCGCAGTTCTTCATCAAACAATATTGCTGTTACCGGGTACAATGTTCTCCTGGTTCTGTTCGCTATGCGTCAGTTCATGTAAATCTTTCCAGGTTTTTCTGAAATCATACTGCTTGTCATTTCTTATAGCACAATATTCCATTATAATCATACACCACAGCTTGTTTAGCCATTCCCCAACTGATGGGCATCCCTTTGATTTCCAATTCTTAGCTTCCACAAAAAGTGCTATAAATATTTTTGTATGAATAGGTCCTTTCCCCTATTTTTATTATGTCTTTGGGATATATACCTAACAGTGGCACTGCTAGATCAAAGGGTATGCACAGTTTTATAGCCCCCTGGCATAGTTCCAAATTGCTCTCCAGAATGGTTGGATCAGTTCAGAACTCCACCAACAGTGCATTAGTGTCCCAGTTTTCCCACACCCCCTCCAACATCTATCATTTTCCTTTTTTGTCATATTAGCCACTCTGATAAGTGTGAGGTAGTAACTCAGAGTTGTTCTAATTTGCATTTTTCTGATTAATAGTGATTTAGAGCATTTTTCCATATGATTGTAGATAGCTTTAATTTCTTTGAAAACTGCTTGTTCATATCCTTTAACCATTTATCAATTGGAGAATGACTTGTATTTTTATAAATTTGACTCTGTTCTCTATATATTTGAGAAATGAGGTCTTTATCAGAGATACGTGTTGCAAAAACTTTCCCCCATTTTTCCGTTTTCCTTATAATTTTGTTTACACAGTCTTGTTTGTGCAAAATCTTTTAAATTTTATAAAATCAAAAATATCTATTTTACATTTTAAAATGCTCTATATATCTTTTTTGGTGCTAAATTCTTCTCTTATCCACAAATCTGACAGATAAACTATTCTATGATCTCTTAATTTGCTTTTGGTATCACCTTTTATGTGTAGATCATGTACCCATTTTGACCTTGTCTTGGTATATGGTGTGAGATGTTGGTCTATACTTAGTTTCTGCCATACTATTTTCCAGTTTTCCCAGCAGTTTTTGTCAAATAGTGAGTTCTTATCCCAGAAGCTGGGGTCTTTGGGTTTATCAAACAGTAGGTTACAGTAGTCATTTACTATAATATAATTTGTACCTAATCTATTACACTGATCCACCACTCTATTTCTTAGCCAGTACCAGATTGTTTTGATAATTACCACTTTGTAATATAGTTTGAGATCTGGTATTGCTAAGCCACCTTCTTTTGCATTTTTTTTTCATTGATTCCCTTGATATCCTTGAGCTTTTGTTCTTCCAGATGAAATTTATTATTTTTTTCTAGCTCTATGAAATATTTTTGACAGATTGATTGGTATGGCACTAAACAAATAGATTAATTTAGGTAGAATTGTCATTTTTATTATACTGACTTGGCCTACCCATGAGCAATTAATATTTTTCCAATTGTTTAGATCTGACTTCATTTGCGTGAAAAGTGTTTTATAGTTGTGTTCATATAGTTCTTGGGTTTGTCTTGACAGGTAGACTCCCAAGTATTTAATATTGTCTACAGTTATTTTAAATGGAATTTCTCTTTCTATCTTTTGCTGCTGGACTTTATTGGTAATATATAGGAATACTGATGACTTATGTGGGTTTATTTTGTATCCTGCAATTTTGCTAAGGTTGTCAATTTTAAGTAGTTTTTTAGTTAATTCTCTAGGATTTTAAAAATATAACATCATACCATCTGCAAAGAGTAATAGTTTTGTTTATCACTGACTATTCTAATTCCTTTAATTTCTTTTTCTTCTTTTATTGCTATAGCTAACATTTCTAGTACAATATTAAATAATAGAGGTGGTAATGGGCATCCTTGCTTCACCCTGATTATATTGGGAGGGCTTCTAACTTATCCTCATTACAGATAATGCTTGCTGATGGTTTTAAATAAATATTACTTAACATTTTAAGGTAAGCTCCATTTATTCCTATGCTCTCTTGTGTTTTTAATAGGAATTGGTGCTGTATTTTGTCAAAGGCCTTTTCTGCATCTGTTGAGATAATCATGATTTCTTTTTGGTTTGTTATTGATATGGTCATTTATGCTGATAGTTTTCCTAATATTGAACCAACCCTACATTCCTGGCATAAATCCCACCTGGTCATAGTGTATGATCCTTATGATGTAATGTTGTAATCTCTTTGCTAGTATTTTCTTCAAAATTTTTGCATTTATATTCATTAAGGAAATTGGTCAATAATTTTCTTTCTCTGTTTTGTCTTTTCCTGGTTTGGGTATCAGCACCATATTTATGTCATAAAAGGAATTTGGTAGGACTCCTTCTTCACCTGTTTTTCCAAGTAGTTTATATAGTATTGGGATTAATTCTTCTTTAAATGTTTGGTAGAATTCACTTGTGAATCCATCTGGTCCTGGGGATTTTTTCTTAGGAAGTTCATTGATGGCTTGTTCAATTTCTTTTTCTGAAATTGGGTTAAGTATTTTATTTCTTCTTCTATTAATCTGGGTAATTTATATTTTTGTAGATATTTATCCATTTCATTTAGATTGTCCAATTTATTGGCATATAATTGGGCAAATAGCTCTTAACAATTATCTTAATTTCCTCTTCATTGGTGGTGAATTCACCCCTTTCATTTTTGATACCAGTAATTTGATTTTCTTCTTTCCTTTTTAAAATCAGAGTAACCAATGTTTTTCTAGTTTATCATTTTACCCATAAAACCAGCTTCTAATTTTATTTATTAGTTCTATGATTTTCTTACTTTAAATTTTATTAATCTCTCCTTTGATTTTCAACTTGGTGTTTAATTGAGGATTTTTAATTTGTTCTTTTTCTAGTTGTTTTTTTTATTACGTGCTCAATTCACTGATCTGTTTTTTCTCTGTTGTATTGATGTAAGCAATTAGAGATATAAATTTTCCCCTAAGTACTGCTTTGGCTATATTATATAAATTTTGGTAGGTTGCCTCATTGCTGTTATTTTCTTTAATGATATTATTGATTGTTTCTATGATTTGTTCTTTGACCCACTTGTTTCTTAGGATTAGATTATTTAATTTCCAATTAATTTTTAATCTCTCCATGGCCCTTTATTATGTGTAATTTTTATTGCATTATGATCTGAAAAGGATGTGTTTACTATTTCTATTTTTCTGCATTTGGTTGTGAGATTTTTATGTCCAGTTTTTGTGTAGGTGTCATATATTACTGAGAAAAGGTATATTCCTTTCTTTTCCCATTCAGTTTTCTCCAGAGATCTATCATATCTAACTTTTCTAGAATTTTATTCACCTCTTTAATTTCTTTCTTGTTTATTTTTTGGTTAGATTTATCTAGTTCTGAGAGGGGAAGGTCGAGGTTCCCCCACTAGTATAGTGTTATTACCTATTTTCTTCCTGTAACTCATTCAACCTCTTCAAAAATTTTGATGCTATATCATTTGGTACATATATGTTTAGTATTGATATGACTTCATTGTCTATGGTACCTTTCAGCAAGATATAATTTCCTTCTTTAGCTCTTTTAATTAGACCTATTTTTGTTTTTACTTTGTCTGAGATCTTGATTGCTACCCCGCTCTCTTTGCTTCAGCTGAAACATAATAGATTCTGTTCCAGCCCCTTACCTTTACCATGTGTGTAACTCTCTGCTTCATATGTGTTTCTTGTAAACAACATATTTTAGGATTCTGGTTTTTAATTCATTCTGCTATCTGCTTCTGTCTTATGGATGAGTTCATCACATTCACATTTATAGTTATGATAACTATTTGTGTATTTCCCTCCATGCTATTTTTTGCTTGTTTATTCCCCCCTCTCTTACCCCCCACCTTTTCCCTCCTCACAAGTGTTTTACTTCTGATCACTGCCTTCCCAAATATACCCTCCCATTTCTACTAACTCTGTCCCTTTTTTACTTCCTTATAGGCTAAGTTAGATTTCTATATCCAACTGAATGTGTATGTTATTCCCCAGCCAATTTTGATGAAAGAAAGGTTTAAGCTTTGCCTGCCACCCACTCTCCTCATCTTCTCCTCCAGTATGATAGCTTTTTCATGCCTCTTCTATGTGGGATAATTTACCCCATTCAGTCTCCCCTCATCAAAGTCAACTTATATCCACACCCTCTGTCTACATATACTCCTTCTAATTGCTTTTATAGTAATAAGGTTGTTAAGATTTACAAATATTATCTTGCCATATGGAAATATAAACAGTTTAACATTATTAAATTTCTTATGTTTTCTCTGTCTCTCTTTTTGCCTTTTTATGTTTCCCTTGAGTCTTGTATTTGGAGGTCAATTTTTTAATTCAGCTCTGGTCTTTTAATTAGAAATGCTTAAAAGTCCTCTATTTCATTGAATGTCTATTTCCCCCCCCTGAAAATTATATTCAGTTTTTCTGAGTAGATGATTCTTGTTTGTAATCCTAACTCCATTGCCTTCTGGTATGTCATATTCCAAGCCCTGAGGTTCTTTAATGTGGAAAATGTCAAATCCTGTGTAATACTGACCATAGCTCCATGATATTTTAATTGTTTCTTTCTGGCTGCTTGCAATACTTTCTCCTTGATCTGTGAGCTCTGGAATTTGGCTATGATGTTCCTGGGATTTTTTCATTTTGGTATGTCTTTCAGGCAGTGATCAGTGGATTCTTTCAATTTCTATTTTGCCTTCTACACATACTTTTTAAAAAAATTCAATTTACCCATTGCTGACAGAGGCAGAGGTATGTTTCTTACAGGTAGTGATGGTTTCATAGGCCACTTTTTTAAACAACTGACATTCTTCAATTGACCTCTCCCTTACTACATTTTAGATAAATACAACAAAATATATCTAGACTATTTTTGGAGACATGCTAAAATTATTTTAGACATATAGCCAAGGCCTGGCTTTCTGTAAGGCTCTTGTAATACTCTAAAAAGAATTTGTACATTCTCATTATTTCTTTAAGTTTTGCTCTTTCTCCTGAACAGAGGAAAGTGACAGACACATTTGGAAAGAATGAATGAATGAAGAAAGAGGGAAGAGGACAAGCAAGGTAAGGGGTCCTAAATACCTGAGTTTGTGGAGGAAAAGAGGAAATTCTTTGGGTTATGTCAATGCCTGAGTAAAGCTCTGATTGAACCAAACCACATAGCCTATGCAATGTAGAATGAACAATTTCTCTCCCCATCTTTTCTCCCAACTCTTGCTGACTACCACCAAGTCCTGCTAATACACGATAAAATAAGATCTCCGAACAGGAGACCTCACTGATGTGAGCCTGAACAGGCCTCTTGCCTGCTCTGGGCTTCAGATTCTCCATTTGTAAAATAAAGGAGCAGGACTAGATTATCTCTAGGTTGAATCTTCCAGCTCCTTGAGTCTAATAGGGTTTTTGGGCTTCAATGACTTTGCTTTTGACCCTGGAGCAAAGTGTTACCAGAAGGGGAGAGATGGAGAAACAAAAAATGAAGGGCCTGCACCAATATACTCCTTCCACTAACCAAGCAAATGTGCTGGCTAGAGAAGGTATTATTTTTGTCTTCAGTGTTGCTCCTTGAGAATAAATAATGACTTGTCTAAGGTGGTTGGTTCCTTTTCATTCAAAGTATTCAAGAAAAGCCTGTGGATACTTGTTGGCTATGTTGTAAAAGGAATACTGACTCATATATAGATTTTATTAGGTAGACTTTGAGATCCATTCTAACTCAGAGATTCTACAATTCAAAACATATATGCTTGAAACCAAAAACTAATATAAAAACAAGAAACATTAGAAACATTATCACTCAAAACAGATATAAAGCAAGGATTACTGCTCTTTCTGCTTCTCTTTCAAAGTCTTAGGAGTATTAGAAGTAGCTGTAAGGAACAAAAAAGATATGAAAAGAATAAGCATTGGCACTTTAGAAGCAAAAACATTCCCATTTCTAGGTAGCATGATTGTATATTTAGGAAATCCAAGGCACTAGACTAGATTAAAAAAATTACTGAGATGATAATAGACAAGCAAAATAACAGCATATTATAGCTAAAAACCTAAAAAAAAAAAAAAAGAAAACACTCAAACACCCCATGTGCATTTCAATATCCAATCAACAAGGTAAAGCCTCAGGGCTACAGTGTCAGAGGACAGCCTAACCAGCTTATGGTGTGACTGGTTCTTATCAATAGCTGGCTTTCCTAGTTCCCTGGTTTCTTCCTGCTACCTGCAGACAGGCACAAATAAGCAGGGCCTTTTCCCAGAGCTCTACATTTCCTAGGAATCTGAGGACTGGGTATGGCTCCCCTCTGCCATGTTCTGAATGGGTAGATCCAATTGCAGACACATAAACTTAGGACATTTGATATAACTCTGTTTGGATAGATTGTTGACACCTCAAACTCAGCATGTCTCAAAGTGGGATTATCTTTAATTATTAGCCTGTTACTCCTCCTAACCTCACTATTTCTGTCAGTGACATTATTAATTCACCTAGGTCCCAAGTTTGAAATCTTGATATAACTCCTTAAGGTCAGTTACCGGTTTGTTTTGTTTTTATCTCAAGAGTGTTGTTTTTATCTCACAGTGCCTTTCTTTTCTGGGGCTGGGTTATTTAAGATCTCTATCTGGTTTTTTGACAGTTTAAATATTTTATATTCTTGAAGATAGTCTTTTTCTTTCATATTCTCAGTTTTGTTTATGTATAACTATGCATAATAAGTTCTGATTATTCTTTTTATTTCCTCCGGTTAGCTGTGACTTCACCTTGATCATTTGCTATTTTATTGATTTCTGCTCTCTTCTTTTTAATTAGATTAACTAAAGGTTTATCAAATTTGTTAGTCCTTTCAAAGAATCACCTTTTAATTTTATTTATCGTGTCTATGTTTTTTTTGGTTTTCAGCTTATTTCTCCTCTAAGTTAATATCTCCTCTTTTGTGCATAATTTAGGTTTGTTAATTTGTTGACTTTCTGATTTTTAAAATGCATATTTAGTTCATTAATTTTCTCCTTTTCTGTTTTGTTAATGTATGCTTATAGGGGTATGACTTTTTCCCCCGAAGACTGCTTTAGCTGCATCTAAGGAATTTTGGTATGTTGTTCCATTTTTATAATTTTCTTTCACATAATTATTAATTATTTTCATGATTTGTTCTTTGACCCACTTATTATTTAGGATTTTACTGCTAAGACTCCATTTGGGTCTGTGCCCTACTGTGGTTCTTGAACCAATGCCTATTTTTATTGTGTTATGGTTTATAAAGGATGTATTGACTATTACTTCCTTTTTACAGTTGTTTGCAATATCAATTTTTGTCAAAGTATGAAGGGGTAAGTATATTCTTTTGCAATCCTGTTTAGAAAAAGCATAAGTCTTTTAACTAGTTTCTCTAGCAATTTGACAGCTCTGTATTTTTTTCCTTTTGCTTATGTTTTTGTTAGACTTATTCAAAACTGAGAGAGGGACATTCAGTTTTCCTGTAACTGTTATATTATTGTCTGTACATTGTAGTAGTTCAGTTAATATTTTTTTTATGAATTTGAATGCTAAGACATTTGGAGCATACATATTTAATACCAAAATTGGTTTGTTGTCTATGATTCCTTTCAACATTATGTGATTTCCTTATTTATTTTTTGAATGTTTGTTTTTACTTTGTCAGGCAGTATGATTGCAACTCTTGTGTTTATGGATTCATAGATAGGAAAAATGTTTTCTAGCCCTTAAGTTATATTTAATGTATGTCTTTGGTTTTCAAATGTTTCTTGAAAGCGATAGATTATGGGGTTTTGTTTTGTTTTCTAATCTGTCCCTCTTTTTTTCGAATTGTTTAATCATTCACAATTAAAATTATAAGTTAGTTTATATTTTCCTCCATTTGTCTCTAATATTAAGTGGTTTTCCCCCCAAGTTATACTTCCTTCTCTTTCATTGTAAGCACAATATTGTGTCTCCTTATTTAACTTTAGCTTAATCTTTTTAAGTTTGGTCCTATTTCCAATGATTCTCTTCTCCTTATACCCAATTTTTTCCATCCCATTTATTACTCCAAAGGAAAAGCCTTTGGAGTTTTGCTTATTAGTTCCTTTTCATTTTCTGTTTTTATCTTGTTATTTAATTTTTTTCCCTCTTTTTTCCTCTGGTGGTACAGTAGATTTCCATTTTCTTTCATTGTCTTAAACTACTGCTATTCATTGGTTTTTTAAAATTTTATTTTTGTATCCCTTTCCAGAGAGTATTTGTCATGCTTTTCATTTTCTTTCCTCCCAAAATTTATTGTTAATTTTTAGCATTCTTTTTTTTAAATTTTGAGTTCTGAATTCTCTCCTCTCCCCTACCCATTGTATAAACCAGAAATGTGATATCAATTATACATGTGAAATCATGTAAAACATACTTCTATATGTAATGTATAGAAAGTTCAAGAGACATAGTTTCTCAGCAGTGAATAATTTTATTAATTATGCTAATTAATAAAAGGGGTCAGTGGCACTTGTGAATGCCAGAGACCTTGCATGGAACCCACTCAATGCTTATATGCTTTTGCAAGAGTGTATTTTCCTGGGGGTGACGATCAACTCTGCTTCGTTAACAATTAATGAGAAGATTGAATATTATAATGAGAGGTGGACTCATTCTCATGAGGGGCTGGGCAACATGATTTTGATTACTCTTCCTTCCAGAACACCTCCCACTTTGTGCAATCTAGATAATGATCTACCTCCCACCCAAGCCTAAGTAGAACACAATGGGTTTTTCCACTTGAGTGAGTTCTGAACAAGATTGAGGAGAAAGTTAATCTAATGTCATTATCAGCAGTGTCCTTCAGATGTTTGACTTGACCCAGTATAAAATGAGAAAGGAAGGAAAAAACCCCTGGATCTTCTCAATAATTGGTTATCCAACAATCATTTCTCTCACATATTAGCCACGTTGCAAAAAAAAAAAAAAACAACCAAGAAAAATAAAATAAAAAAAAATTGTGCTTCAGTCTGCATTCAGACTATCAGTTCTTTCTCTGGTGGTAGATATCATTTTTCATCATAAGTCCTTTGGAGATGTTTTGGATCACTGTATTGATCAGTACGGCCAAGTCATTCACAGTTGATATTGCTGTTGCTGTGTGCAATGTTCTTCTGGTTCTGCTCACTTCCCTGTGTATCAGTTCATATAAATCTTCCTAGGTTTTTCTGAAACCATCTTGCTTATTATTTCTTACAGTACAATTGCTGTTTGGTCATTTTTCATTCATGTTAGACTGTTTGTGACCCCATTTGAGATTTGCTTGGCAAAGGTACTGGTGTGGTTTGCCATTTCCTTCTCCAACTCATTCTACAGATAAAGAAACTGTATTCCATCATAATCATATACCACAATTTGTTCAGCCATTCCTCAATTGATGGCCATCCCCTCATTTTTTAATTCTTTGCCACCACGAAAAGAGCTGATATATATAGTACATATAGGTCATTTTCCTTTGATCTCTTTGGGATACAGATCTAGAAGTGGTATTGTTAGGTCAAAGGGTATGCAATTTTATAGCACTTTGAGCATAGTTCTATATTGCTCTCTAGAATGGTTGGATCAGTTCACAATTCTACCAATAGTGCTTTAGTTTACCAATTTTTCTACATCCCCTCCAACATGTGTCATTTTCCTTTTCTATTATATTAGCCAATCTAATAAGTGTGAGGTGGCACGTCAGAGTTGTTTTATTTGCATTTCTCTAATCAATATGATTTAGAGCATTTTTTCATATGACTATAAATAGTTTTGATTTGTTCTTCTGAAAACTACCTGTTTGTATCTTATGACTATTAATTGGGGAATGGCTTTTATTTTTAAAAATTTGATCCAGTTCCCTATATATTTGAGAAATGAAGGCTTTTCAGAGAAACTTGCTGTAAATCACCCTCCGTGCCGGCCCTCCTTGCCCCCCTCCTCTGCCCCAAGTCTCCTGCTTTCCTTCTATTCTTGGCTGCATTTGAGGTTTTTTTGTGCAAAAACTTATAAATTTAATTTAATCAAAATTATCCATTTTACATCCTGTGATCCTTTCTATCTCTTGTTTGGTCGTAAATTTTTCCATTACCCATAGACCTGACAGTTCCATGCTCCCCAATTTGCTTATGTTATGAAATCACCATTTATGTCTAAATTATGTACCCATTTTGACCTTATTTTGTCATGAACTATGAGATGTTGGTCTATACTTAGTTTCTGCCAAACTGCTTTCCAGTTTTCTTAGCAATTTGTCAGATAGTTAATTCTTTCCCCATAACCTTGGATCCTTGGATTTATTAAACACTAGATTATTATGGTCATTTACTACTATATGTTGTGTATCTAAATCTATCCCACTGATCCACCAGTATTATTTCTGAGCCAGTACTAGTTTTTTTTTTTTAAACGATTACTACTTTATAATACATTTTGAGATCTGGTACTGCTAAGCCATCTTCTTTTACATTTTTTTTTTCGTTGTTTCCCTTGATATTCTTGACCTTTTGTTCTTCCAGATGAGTTTTGCTATTATTTTTTCTAGCTCTTTAAAATGATTTTTGGTAGTTTGAATAAGTAAATTAATTATTTTAATTTTTATTATATTGCCAGGCCTACCCATGAACAATTAATTTTTCTCCAATTGTTTAGATCTGTCTTTATTTGTGTGAAAAATGTTTTATAATTGTGCTCATATAATCCCTGAGTTTATATTGTCAGGTAGACTCCAAAATTTTTTATATTGTCTGCAGTTATTTTAAATGGAATTTCTCTTTCTATCTCTTGATGCTGGACTTTGTTGGTAATATAATGTAATGTTGATAATTTGTGTGGTTTTATTTTATATACTGCAAGTTTGCTGAAATTGTTAATTGTTTCAATTAGTTTTTAGAATTCTCTAGGATTCTCTAAGTATATCATATCATCTGCAAAGAGTGATAGTTTTGTTTCTTCATTGCCTATTCTAATTCCTGCAATTTCTTTTTCTTGTCTTATTGCTAGAACTAACATTTACAATACAATATTGAATAATGGTGGTGATAGTAGACATCCTTAGCTTCACCCCTGATCTTATTGGGAAGGCTTTTAGCTTATTACCATTCCAGATGGTACTCGTTGATGATTTTAGATAGATACTACTGATCATTTGCTCACTTATTCCTATGCTTTCTAGTATTTTTAGTAGGAATGATTGTTGCATTTCGTCAAAAGCTTTTTCTGATATTGAAATAATCATAAGCTTTTTGTTTTTGTTATTGACATGATCAATTATACTGATAGTTTTCCTAATGTTGAACTAGCCCTGCATTCCTGGTATAAATCCTACCTGTTCATAGTGTATGGTCTTTGTGATATATTGCTGTAATCTCCTTTCTAGCATTTTATTTAAATTTTTTTCATCAATATAATTTGATTTTCATCAAATCAATTCATTAATAGGGAAATTGGTACCATTTTCTTTCTCTGTTTTGACTCTCCCTTGCTTAGGTATCAGCGCTGTATCTGTATCATAAAAAGAAATTTGTTAGGATTACTTCTTTGCCTATTTTTCCAATTAGTTTATGCAGATTGGGATTAATTGTCCTTTAAGTATTTGGTAGAATTCATTTGTTAATCCATCTGGCCCTGGGAATTTTTTTCTTAGGGAGCTCATTGATGACTTGTTCAATTTCTTTTTCTAAGATACTGTTATTTAAATATTCTATTTCCTCTTCTGTTAATCTGGACAGTTTCTGTTTTCTTAAACATTCATCTATTTCACTTAAAATGTCATATTTATTGACATATAATTAGGCAAAATAGTTCCTAGTAATTTCTTTAATTTCATCTTCATCGGTGGCACATTTTTGATAAACTAGTTTTCTTTCTTTTTAAAAAAAATCAAATTAACCAATAGTTTACCTATTTTATTAGTTTTTTCATAAAACCTACTCTTAGTTTTATTTATTAGTTCAATGTTTTTCTTTCAATTTTATTAATCTTTCCTCTGATTTTTAGAATTTGCAATTTGGTGTTCAATTGGGGATTTAAATTTTTTTTTCTAGTTTTTTAAATTGTAAATCAAAAATTCCAAGGTAGTCATTTTGAGCTCTCCCTTCTAAGCAGTTTCTGCCACTGTTTTGAAGAGCTCGCCCAATGGCCTCTCTTTTCCATTGTGTTTCCCTTCCAGAAAAATGCCCATTTCTGTAGGTAATAGAGAGAACACTGCCATATGGCAAGACCCTCACCATATCCCCGATTCTGTAATCCGCCATTGACTTATGCCCTCCTCTGATTAGGCTGTCCTCTGATACTGTAGCCCTGAGGCTTTACCTTGTTGATTGGATATTGAAATGCACATGGGGTGTTTGGGTGTTTTTGTTTATTTTTGTTTTTTTAGGTTTTTAGCTATAATTTGCTGTTATTTTGCTTAAGTCAATTATTATCTCAGTAATTTTTTTTTTTGTCTAGTCTACAATCATGCTACCTGGAAATGGGAATATTTTTACTTCTGAAGTACCAATGCTTATTCTTTTCATATCTTTTTTGTTCTTTATTGCTACTTCTGATACTCCTAAGACTTTGAAAGAGAAGCAGAAAGAGCAGTAATCCTTGCTTTATATCCATTTTGAGTGATAATGCTGCTAATGTTTCTTGTTTTTATATTAGTTTTTAGTTTCAAGCATATATGGAATTGTAGAATCTCAGAGTTAGAATGGACCTCAAAGTCTACCTAATAAAATCTATATACAAGTCAGTATCCCTTCCATATTGTCCTTCACTTCTGTGTATTTGCATTCCAGATCATTTGTCCACTCCCTTGTTTCTTTGGTGAGTCATTATTGCAAATTCAAGTTTTTCTATTCTGCAAGTTATTTCTGCTCTGTGGGCCATAAATTCTGCTTTCACAATTCTCATTTCTCTTCTAAACCAATCAGGAAGAATGTGTTGTTGTTCCATGCTCTCCTTAACATCTGTAGGGTGCTCTGCCATGTCAGATGTCGAATGATTTTCCTTTGCTTTGCAGTATTCGTTCATAGATTCTCAAACTTGTTTGCTAGATCTAGAGACCATATTTCCTTCTACTGTTAATCAATCAATCTATCAATCAATAAACATTTATTAAGCCTACTATGTGCCAGGCACTGTGTTAAGCACTATTAATATTTTCACTATTGTTATCCTCAAGGTCTTTGAGTTTTCTTTCTCCTGAGATCTTTGATAATTTCAGTTGTTTTTTTCTTTATTTTCTTCTTTTGCTCACTTTATAACTCCATCTCCTCTGATGGTGGTTTCCATGGGGGACTGGATTCCAAAGCATCTCAACATCCTGTCATACTGGGCAATTCATGGTTCACCAGCCTAAACCTCTACCCCAAAGTGGCTTTTGTGTGTGTGTGTTGGGGTGGGGGGGGGGGGGGAAAGACAGAAATGGCCCCAGCTGGATGCTAAACTCTTTACTGCAAACTTAAGTCCCTTCCTTACCCTTCCTCTATGGTGTCCTGCACTATTTCCTCTATTCTTCTCCTGCAGTGCTCTATTGCAGATCAGAACGCTGTTGTGGCCCTTGATATCATGGCCTCAGCAAATTTCTGCAGTTTGGAGCTTGGTTCTCCAGGAATTGGGAAGAGAGAGATGGTTTAAATTGTATTGCAAGCCTGTGAGTTGTGTGGCTAGGTGCAGCCTTGCTACTGGGAAGTGGGGCAAAGGGCGCTGAGTGATTATGAATTAGGTATTATCTCACAGAGTTTTTAATCTTCCTTTGGGCTCTTGATGTCTTATGGAGACAGGTGAAGTTGCCGTAGCTTGGCTCATAATTCCTGTTTGAGAGAGGTTTGAGAGGTCATGATCATTAGAGAAAAGGTTTGGTCTTGCATTTGTCAGTCATGTAAACTAGAAGTTTTGCACAATGAATTTCTTACACCTAGTAAGTACCTAATAAATGTTTATTGAAATGGTTTGTCTTTGATTCCTCCCATTCTGTCACCTCTCATCCAACTGGTTACTAGGCCCCGATCATTCTATCTCCACAGTATCACGTCTATTCTCTTTTCGTTATTCCTACTACGAACATTCTAATTTAGCAGAGTATCTGACACATAAGAATAATAATAGTTAGTGTTTAAATAGCACTTTAAGGTTTGTAAAGTGCTTTATTCATTTGAGTCAACTGATTTGATCCTCACAACAACCCTGTGGGGTAGATGCTATTATCATCCCCATTTTACAGATGAGGAAACTGAGGTTGAGAGAACTTAAATGACTTGCCCAAGGTCACACAGCTGCTATGTGTCTGAGGCTGGATTTGAATGCAGGTCTTCTTGACTCTGGGTCCAATGCTCTATTTACTGTACCATCTAATAAATGCATTATCTATCTAATATAAGCCTTCATCATCAAATACTTGTACTATTATAATAGCCTTCTTATAGATCATCTTTCATACTACTCTTAGGCAGATATTCTAGAGATCTGCTAAAAAAAAAATCTTCAGTGACTCTTTTGCTTTCCAGGTAAAATTCAAATCCCTTTGCCTGATATTCAAGGCCCTTCATAATCTTATATCACCATTGCTTCCTCATATTACTCTGCTCCATGTTCTATGTACTCCAGCCAAACTGTACTGTTCCCATCCCCTGAACACATCCCTACGCTCTCTGCCACTGTGCTTTTTTCACATGCTCTTCCCCATGCCCGGAATGTTCTCCTTTCTCCATCACCTGTTGGATTCTTACCTAGCCTTTAAAACCCAACTGCAATACCATCCTCTCCTTGAAGTCTTCTCTGATCCCTCTAATCTGTAATGACTTTTTATTCCTTAAACCTCATGTCATATTTTGTTTCATGCCCCTGTAATCCACTTATGTATATAGTTATCTCTGTGTTTCCACACGTCTCTATTAGCTCATAAACTTTATGAAAAATGCAATTATATTTTAGAGGCAACATGGTACAATGGAAATGAGCACTGGATTTGGAGTCAAAGGTCCTGGATTTGAATTTAGATTTTGCTACTTAATACCTATGTGACCTTGGGCAAGTCACATAACATATCTGGGTCTCAGTTTCCTCACTTGTAAAATGAGATGGTTGAACTAAATGATCTCCAAATCTATGTCTCTGAGATACTGTGTTCTTTTGGTGCCATAGTGATAGTTTGCTTTGCATTAACGCACACTCATATCTGTTTTATTGAATGTCAGCTTCTTGAGGGAAAGCACTGTTTCATTTTTTGTCTTTGTATCTTGAGAGCCTAGCAAAGTATCTGGCATATAGAAAGCACTTAACAAATATCTAATTGATTTAAAAATTTGTCATATGTGTATTTCTTGTTTTTTAACATACTATACTTTTTATACTGTACTATAAATATACTATATTATATAATATGCTATATTTTTAAAATATACTATAAGCTTTGTAAAGGTAACAACCATGCCTTGTTCTTATTTCCTTCCTATTTCTTTGTAGTCTTTTGTTCCTTTGGGTAACCAATAAATTTTGATGGGCTGATAGGCTCTGGTTCCCTTGATCTAAGCCCCTTTGTGCTCGAAATCTAGCCTGAACCACAGATACATGTTAGGGAGTGAAGGAAGACAAAAAAAATTCTTTCAGGGGGATCTGACATTCTTTCCTTATGTGTTTAATGGAAAGGATTGTGTCTGGTTCTAGGCAAAATTTACAAAACACAGAAATCACCTCCTGCCTTTACTTAACTAGTGGATAGAATTGGGAACTATGGAGAACCAAGACAGAAGGGGATAGAGGTATATTATACCATATATGGGTGATTTCCCTGGAATGCATCCAGTGTGTGGGATTGTTATGAGTGGCTGAATCAAGTGGCAGCGGGATTGCATGGACACAAGCACTGTGTAATGAGAGTGACTGTAAGAAATACAGAGGAGACACTAGTTAAAATTGAGATGAGTTGTCGTTTGTCCTTCATTCTTGGAGAGGGTGTGGTGCAGCTGGGCACCAGTAAAGGCCTGGCCTAGGTTTCTTCCCATTGTGTCATTGTTGGAGGATGTTCATCGGTGTCTGTGGTGGTCTAGGGTCATTGTTTATGCTGTTATAGAGACCACCCACAGTGTGTGCTCGAAATGGGGAACTAAGTTGTGGTGAAAAATGTGATCTCATCTGAATCCTACCCACTGAGCTTCATCCCAGTTTCCTATCCTTAAAGATGGTAGCTAGTGGTCAGCATCAGGCAATGAGCAGCCATTCTCCTCCCACATAAAGCTATCTTCCCTTTTTGGTCTCAGCAGTTTGTTAGGGCATTCTTTACACTTTCCTCACTCCTCATGGCATTAGTCTCTGAAACTGACTTAATGTCTTGACCCTTCCAATATTACTTTTATTTTAATAGTCCACTCTTGATCACTACAAAGATTTAAAGGAATGAATCTCTAAGGGTGAAATTTTAGGCCTTATCAAGCCAGTAGGTAAAATATATTGCAAATGGTAAAACATTCTTGAGGTACTCAATAACATCTTATAGGTGGTCATTATTTCACTTTCAGTAAAGTTGATTGCTGAACGTATTACTGTTTGGTGCTGCCTAATCAGTCAACAAGTGTTTATGAAGGGCCTCTTATGTGCTAGGCACCATGCTAAACTCCAGGGATACAACAAAAGGTAAAAAACAGTCCCTGCTTTCAAAGGATTCACAGACTGATGGGGGTAGACAATATGAAAACAACTGTGTACAATCACTATTTCGATAGGATAAATTGGAGACAATCAACAAAGGGAAAACATTAGCATTAAGAGGAATCAGGAAAGGCTTCTTGTAGAAGGTGGGATTTTACCTAGAACTTGAAGGAAACCAGGGAAGCCAGCAGGCAGAGCTGATGGGGGAGAGAGTTTAGGCATGGAGTATACAGCCAGTGAAAATGTCTGAAGTCAGGAGATGGAGTGCCTTGTTTGAGGAACAGCAAGGAGGCCAGTGTCACTGGATTGAAGAATAGCAAAGTAAGTGGCAGTAAGGTGTAATAAGATTAGAAAGGTAGGAAGGGGTCAGATTATGAAGACCTTTGAATGCCAGATCTTGGCCTTGCCTGGAGGCTTTAGTGTTAAGACCAGGATTATACTGCCAGAGTGAAAAAGAGAGGCTGGAGAAAAGGCAACAATTAAATTAGGATTGTTGATATTTTTATCTGGGGAATTGGGGCATAGTCTAGACATCTAGCCTGCCCCCAGAGTATCCAGATGCAAATTTACTAACCAAAATGTGAACAAGTTAGACCCTGGAGCCTTAAAAGGAATGATAGACCAAGGCAGAGCAATTCAACTGGGAGAGGCTGATCAGGGAAGAAAAGTAAGTAAGCAAACAGCTGAGAGCTTCCCATTAGTATTAATTTAGGCATCAAAAGGAAGCCTGATAGCATGATGAAAGTAGCAGTCAAAGGCCTCCGTTGTAGGAACAGACGATAATAAGGCAGAATTAAAGAATTCTAAAATACACAGTGTTTGGTGCCTCCTGAGAGCACTGTTGTAGCTCCTCTTGTCAGTCTTCAGCAAACATCTCACTATCAAGGAGGGTAAAAGCCAGAAAGTATTGAAAGGTAGTAGACAGCTGATATTTCCAGGCCAAAGAGCTGTAACTAGCAGTTTTTATGCTTAGGTTGTGCAAAGTGCATTCCATATAAGCAGCATGAAATGGTCACACATCGTTCTCATTCTCACCTCAGAGAACCATTGGGCAAAGGATTAGAGCTGGGCTGGAGTGGAGCTTGTATCTGGTCACTTCTGATTTCAATTAGTTTCTTCCTTCCTTCCTTCCTTCCTTCCTTCCTTCCTTCCTTCCTTCCTT
>NW_020954576.1:38268323-38442160 GCF_900497805.2 Vombatus ursinus
TTCCTTCCTTCCTTCCTTCCTTCCTTCCTTCCTTCCTTCCTTCCTTCCTTTCTTCCTTCCTTCTTTCTTTTTCTTTCTCTCTTCCTTCTTTCCTTCCTTCTTTCTTCCTTCTTTCCTTCCTTCCTTTCTTTTTCTTTTTTTCCTAAGGAAGCTAAATTTTGTTATTTTTAGGTGCCAAAATACTTTCAACACCTTCTAAATTCACCACCCTGGAGCAAAGTGCTAGTATCCTCTCCCAATTATGCCTAGTCAGACTGAGGGGAGAGCTGAACTGGATGAATTCACTCCAGGTTTAGATGGACTCCAGTGTGGTACAGAGGAAAGAGTGCAGTATTTGGAATTGTAAAACCTGGGTTCAAATACTGACTCTGCTACCTATGTGTCCTAGGTTAAGTTACTTAACTTCTCTAGCTAAACTTTAGTTTTCTCATCTGTAAAATGAGGGGATAAGACAGGATGACTGTCAAAGAATTGTAAATCTTACGATCCTGTGAAGTATAAAGTAATAGGGTCTGGAGAAGGAGGATCTTAAGTTGTTTTCATGAATTGTTGCCCTAGTTGTCTGAAGTGTTTTGGCTTTCTCCTCCTTTTCAGGAATAAATCTGAAATTCTTGGGGCTTGAGACAATGGTAAGTGGACTCAATGAAGAGTGAACCATCATGGATTTTCATGATATGGAAATAATGAAGCCCTCAAATGGATCTTTGATTTCATCGATATGGATGTTCTCTCCAATAATACATATTGCAGCCCATTTATACCTGTACATTTCATGTCATACCTTAATCTGTCCCAAAAGGCTTACATAACAGGGTGGGAACCATCTTCACTTCGCTTGTCATCACAAGGATAACAGTAGAATACCTGTGCTATTGACCTGTTATCTCTTACATTCTTTGTAAATATTCAATCTTCTTTTTCAAGGCTACATTTTTTATGACATTTCTTATTTTGATTCTTCTTTATAATCTTTAAATTTTAATCATCAAATAAGAATGATGTGGAAAATCAACCAAAAAAGTCAGCAAGACTGCATTTAAGTGCATTATATCCAGCCACTGTTTATATTCACTGTCACTTTTCCCACTCCCCCATCTCCCCCAACCTTTGTCAAGTGGATAAGTGACAAAATGTAACCTTGAAAATTCAGCCAGAATCTTGGAGGAAAGCCTTTGAGAGAAACCAACTAAATTCCTGGAGATGGAGGTGAGAGGAAATGAAGGGAAAATGAGGAAGGCAAACCAAACTTTCTTCCCTTCATAGGGTTAATGGAATCATTCCAATATTTCTGGAAAATCAAAAGTGAAACTTGAACAAAAATCTTCAGTCTTGATGTCAAGAAGATGAAATGATTCTATTCATCTACATTTTGAAGTTGGGATCAGAGAATAACCATCTATACTCATTGAATTAAGAGTTAAATTCACTAGCTTCATGGCAGAATGACTTAGAATTGAATATTCTCCTAGGCTAGGCTCACACAAGACTCTTCCCAGTTTTAGAATTGGAAAGGACCTCAGCAACTCTGTTTTTTTTCCCAATTCTTTTTTTAATTTTTAAATTTTTTATTTTTAATATGTGTTTTTTAAAACTTTGGGTTGCAAATTTTTGCCCTTCCTCCCTCCCCACCCACCCTCATTGAAAAGGCAAGCATCTTGATACAGGTTATAGATATGTAGTCATGTAAAACCCTTCCACAGTAGTCATGTTGTGAAAAACTAAGTAAATTTCCCTTCATCCTATCCTATCCTCCATTTATTCTATTCTCTCTTTTGACCCTGGCCCTCCTCAGAAGTGTTTGCTTTTGATTAGCTCCTCCCCCAATCTATCAACCCCCTGCTCTCTTGTCCCCTTCCCCCCTTATTTTCCTGTAGGGTAAGATTGATTTCCATACCCCATTGTGTATGTTATTCCCTCCTTAAACCAAATCCTAGGAGAATAAGATTCACTCATTCCCTCTCACCTTCCCCCATTTCCCCTCTACTGTAAAAGCCTTTTCTTGTATGTTTCATGTGAGATAATTTACCCCATTTTACCTCTCTCTTTCTCCTTCTCCCAGTATAATCCTCTCACTCCTTAATTTTATTTTCCAGATATCACCCCTTCATCTTCAACTCACCCTGTGCCCTCTATCTATCTATCTATACATACATATAATTTTTTCCCTCCCACTATGCTAATACTGACAAAGGACTCATGAGTTACAAATATCATCTTTCCCTACAGGAATGTAAACAGTTCAACCTTAATAAGTCTCTTATGATTTCTCTTTCCTGTTTACGTCTTCCATGTTTCACTTGAGTCTTGTTTTTGAAAGTCACATTTTATATTCAACTCTGGTCTTTTCTTCAGGAATGTTTGAAAGTCCCCTATTTCATTGAATGACCATTTTTTACCCTGAAGGATTATACTCAGTTTTTCTGGGTAGGTGATTCTTGGTTGTAGTCCTAATTCCTTTGTCCTCCGGAATATCATACTCCATGCCCTCTGGTCCCTTAATGTAGAAGCTGCTAAGTCTTGTGTTATCCTGATTGTGTTTCCACAATACTTGAATTGTTTCTTTCTGGCTGCCTGCAATATTTTCTCCTTGACCTGGGAATTCTGGAATTTGGCTACAATATTCCTAAGAGTTTTCCTTGGGGATCTCTTTCAGAAGGTGATCGGTGGAGTCTTTCAATTTCTATTTTGCCCTTTGGTTCTAAAATATCAGGGCAGTTTTCCATGATCATTTCTTGAAAGATGATGTCTAGGCTCTTTTTTTGATTGTGGCTTTCAGATAGTCTGATAATTTTTAAGTTCTCTCTCCTGGATCTATTTTCCAGGTCTGTTGTTTTTCCAATGAGATATTTCACATTCTTTTCTATTTTTTCATTCCTTTGGATTAGTGTTGCAGTGCCTTGATTTCTCAAATTGTCTCTAGCTTCCAATTGCTCCATTCCAATTTTTAAGGAAGCATTTTCTTCAGTAAGCTTTTGGACTTCCTTTTCCATTTGGCCAATTTTGCTTTTTAGGGCATTCTTCTCCTCATTGGCTTTTTGGATCTCTTTTTGCCATTTGGGTTAGGCTATTTTTTAAGGTGTTATTTTCTTCAGTATTTTTTTGGGTCTCCTTTAGCATCACTCTTAGTTTTTCCTCTACTTCTCAAAATCCTTTTTCAGCTCTTCTATGGCCTGGAACCAATTCATATTTTTCTTGGAGGCTTTGGATATAGGAGCTTTGGCTTCTTTGTCTACTTCTGGTGGGGTGTTTTGATCTTCTTTGTCACCAAAGTAAGATAATATAGTCTGACTCTTTTTGTGCTGCTTGTTCATGATCCTGGACAATTACTTGAGTTATAAACTCTTTGTTAAGGTAGGAGTCTGTTTCCAGTGTGGAGAATGTACTGTCCCAAGCTTCAGAGGTTTTGTGCAGCTGTTTTCAGAGATACTTCTAGGAACCTGTAAATTTTCAGTTCTTCAAAGGTGCTAAGATCAAGGGCGAGGTGTTCACTCCTTTCCTGGCCTGTGCTCTGGTCTATGAGTGACCACAAGCACTCTTTTCTGCCTTGAAACTGTGAGGAGGATTTCCTCTCCACAGCCACTACAGGCTCCACCATGCCAGCGCTCCTCCCCGCCCCAGGACTGCCACCCAGAACTGTGACCCAGATCCAAGCATGGGCAAAGCAAGAGAATCCTGCACCAGCAGAGAGAGCCCTGCAATGCCCTCTGATCAACCACTCAATTCCCCCTCAGTCTGTGGGCTGGAAGCTCAGGAGGCAGCCGCTGCCCTGGGGCCGAGCTTGGGGACTAGGGCTGGAACCCCACTGTGCTTCTCTCTCACTACTGCAGAAACAGACTTTTCCCACTGACCTTCTAAGTTGTCTTTGGCGTTCATGGGTTGAGAAGTCTGGAAACTGCCACAGCTGCCCGTGATTCAGTCCTCTGAGGCCTGCTTCAGGTTCGCTGTGGCCTGTGTGCCCATGCTGAACTACACTCCTCTCCCTGCCTGGCGCGATGTACCTTTCCCATCAACTATACAGGCTGTCTTTGGCTGGAAATTTGTTTCACTTTGTCTTTCTGTGGATTCTGCTGCTTTAGAATTTGTTTTGAGCCATTTTTTTGTAGGTATTTGGAGGGGTTTGGGGGAGAGCTCAAGAAAGTCACTGCTTTTACTCTGCCATCTTGGCTCTGCCCACTTGGTATTTTTTTTTTTAAGGCAATTGGAGTTAAGTGACTTGCTCAGGGTCACACAGTTAATAAGCATCAAGTGTTTGGTCTGAGGCCGGATTTGAACTCAGGTCCTCCTGACTTCAGGGCCGGTGTTCTATTCACTGCGCCACCTCGCTGCCCCAATCTCAGCAACTCTGACCATCACCTTGCCATCCATCCACTCTGCTTCTCCTTGTCTCCCCCTTCTCCCCTTCCACTTCTTGCTCTGGGAACAGTAACCAAATCAATAGTACCATTGATTCTGAAAAGGATCTGTCAATGATTTTCCCTGTGACTATACTTACCATCCCTGAAACTTACCAAACCAATACATTCTTCTCTGGCCACCACTTCCTTATATTTGTTTTCTCCCCCTCTGTTAATGTAAGCTCTTTGATGGCAAGTGATAGCTTACTTTTGTATTTTTATCCCATGGCACATAATAATTATTTCAGAAATGCTTTTCTTTTTATTCGTTCATTTTCCTTGCTTACCTCGACCATAGTTCTTGCCCTCATCCTCTCACCTAGACCATTGCAACAGCTGTTAACTAGTTTTCTTGCCTTCATGCTACTACCAAATGTTATCATTCCAAGGAATGAGACTGGCCGTGTCACTCTCCTGCTTACAAACCTTGAATAATTAACTCTTTCTTGCCTATAGGATAAAATATAAGCTTCATAGCCAAGCATTAAAGGCCTTTCAGTCTGCTTCTACTTACATTTCCTGACTTATTTTATATAATTCCTTTCATGTACTCCACATTCCAGCCAAACTTGACTCCTAGCATGTAACAGAGCCCAAAATATCATTTTCTGCCTCCATGCATTTGTATAGACTATTCATATACCTGGAATGTACTCCCACCTTATCCCTTCCTTTCAGAAGCATTCTCTTCTTTCAAGGTTTAGTTCAGGGGCCATCTCTGTAAAGTATTACAGACACTAAAAGCAGTTCCTCTCTCCTCAAATTTAGGCCACTTTTTCTGGGTCTCTCCTTTGATTTGTCACTCTCCAACCTTGTATTATACTTAGGACAATATATTTAGAACTGGAAGGAATCTTAGAGATCCTTAGGTTCCCCCATCGTTTCACATGTAACCACTAGGGGTCATAACAGGTTAGACTTGTGAGCTAATAGAGTAGATTAAAGTCCCTAAATTGGTGATTATTCTGTCCCTGGAAAGGTAGTTATGAAACGTGACTGGTTAGTGATTATTCCCCCCAGTTAGGAAGTAAAAACTCTCTAAGAGTGGGTTGGTATCTCAGTGCTGGGCTAGGAAAGATCACTCTCCTATGTCCCCCTGACACTCTCCTATGTCCTTCACTCTCACTGATACCAACAAAGTGACACAGGAAAATTCAAGAGATGGGGTAGCAGACGGAAGGGCAGAGTCAACCACAGGTGTTTATGAAAAATAAGACCAGCTCAGTCAAATGCTGTTTTTAACAGAACATGATTAGGAATGGGTGCCAGGTGTACCCAGCTGAGATAAGGGCAGAGGAAGGACAGTTTCTCCATGTCTGTTTTTTTTTCTTCTTCTTCTTAGTACTACTTCTCCCTTTAGCTTTAGCTTTCACCTCTTATATTTTCTTCTATAGGCTTGGGTTGGAGGAAAGGAACCTTGGATGTTGTGTCAAGAGAAAGTCCATCCGCTTATCTCATCTCCTCTTGTCCTTTCCCCTCTTCCTCTCAAGAGAATTTTAAAACTCTGACTGCAGAGGGAAAATCCCACCTTCCAGTCTAGGTTTCAGGTTAACTTTCCCTTTTTTTTATCCTTGGAATAAATACAGCTCCCAAGGTTTTTAGTGACTTGGGCTTCCTTTCAGGGCCAAAGAGAATCATGTTCAAAGGAAGAAATGGAGGCCTGGAGACTTGAGGTGATATTATGAAGGTCACATAGTTGTGAGTGATAGAGCCAAGAGCTGGCCTCATGTTCTCTCATTTCAGAATCTAAGGATCTTAATAGTCTCCCCTCCACTAAAGAAAGGGGAGAAACCCCAATAAACCCAAATCCTCTGAGTCAGTTGACTTTGGTAGAGGCCAAAAGCTTTCCTTTATTCTGCCAGTGGGGAATTTGAATATCAACTAGCTTCCATTTCCCCAAACATATCCTTCTCCACCCCAACCCTTCCATGACTCATCACCAGTCTCTGACCTGCAGGTCAGGTCCAGGCTCCTTTTCCCTCCTCAATGCCTAGTCCTGCCTGACACAGATAAGAACCTTACAAGAACACACTGGGCTTTATGATTTTGGGTGCCCCCTTCCACTGGGCATCTCAGAAAGACTTGACCTTTTCCCATTCCTCTTGACTATCTCCCCCTCCACCTTGAATTATGAATATTTCCCTGTCAATAAAGTTGACTTGCTTTACTTTCTCTCTGCTGACTCTCATCTTATGTTGTATTCTATCTTGTGATGTTTTTCCTGCCCCCTGTACTGTGCTCTGAAATCCCAAACTTCATTCAAACTGCATTAAGACCCAGACCCAGTCAGTGCTCTTTCCACTACAGAATCCTGCTCTGACTGTAGAAGTAATACTTGCAACTCAGTTTTATGTAGTGTGCTAAGGTTTACAAAGAAATTTCCTCTGAACAAATCTCTGAATTACCTAGTACAAGTATAGTAGGTGTCCTATTCTCTCTTATATGTGGCATATGACAGCCCCATAGAAATAATAAACCAGTGGCTCCCTTGGCATGGAGGGTCCCAAAAGACTACTTCAAGCTCAAGGCATTTTGTAAGTTACTGTTACATCCTAGGCTTTAATCTTGGGTTACTAAATCGATCATTGGCTCATTACACCCCCACCCCCTGGCAACTCCCTCTGGTAGATCCGGGATGTTAAAATTCACAAAGACATCAAGTGCATAGTGAACTAAACAGTTTAATTAGATTAGTTAAATCAGGGTGAAATGAAGAAGCATCAGAAAGATGTATTGTAGAATATAATATTCCAATCACTTCCCAGCTGCAAACCCCAAGGCAAAACCTTCCTTTCGGACTGAAGCTAATGTTCACTCTTCTGAGTCACTCTAACTATGGGAGAGCCAAACTGGAAGTTTAGGATCTTTTCATAAATCTCTTGTCTCCCATCCAAATGGGAGCAGGACACAAGCAGTTTAACTCACAACAGTTTGCCACATAGGAGCTTTTCTATGATTTTCTTGGTCACAGCTGCTTGAACAATCAGTAAAGCGGGATCACTGGCTTTAGGGTCCCACTCTACTGTGCAATAATCTGGCTTGTGCACCTGTCTATCCTGGAAACATGAGCACTGAAGAGAGAGCAGCTTAAATAAGCCAAAGGCTAATACTTTAGGAGGCTCCACCTGCCTGTTGGAAATCTGATGCTGACAAGCAGCAGAGGACATACATGTCTGTATTGTATTTGAAGTCCACCATTTCTTTCTTCAAATTTTGTGTGCTGTTGCTAAGTTTTATGTCACATCTGCAAGTCAAAGCAATCTTTGCTAGCACCAGAGCCAACCAGAAAATGTCCCACTACTGGAAGTCCCCATGGAAACAGTAGCTCTAAGTTTTCAAGACTGTATCTCAAGTGATATATTCTCCACCAAAGTAAAAGTATTATCGTTTCCTTTTTACAGATGAGTAAACTGAGGTTTAGGGAGAGATTAAGTGACTTGTCCATAGGTACAGTTATTTAAATGTCACAGCTAGGGTTCAAACTCAGTTCTCTTTTGACTTTAAGTCCACATCTCTTTCCTTTATAATAAACAGCAACTCTGTATACATGTTATGAGAAGAATATGACTTCCTTGAGGGCAGAGACTTCAATATATATATTCTTGCTGTGCTCAGTATATTTGTTGAAATGAAATGAACTCCTCCTCATTTTAGAAATGAGTAAACTGAGGACCTGAAGAGTTGCAACTTGCCTAATTTCATACTGGCAGTAAGAGAGATGAGATTCAAATCTAGGTCTTCTGACTCCAAATTATATCATGCTTCCTTTAGGTCTTCTTCAATAGGTGAATATCATTAGTGAAACACAAGAATTGAGCATTTCTTCTTTTTTCTGACATCCTATTGACATAATTGTTTACTCACCTAAATAGACATCATGTTTTCATTGGACTATAGGGCTACTTTTTATGTAAGAGACTGATGTAAAGACAGACTCAGTTTGGTACTTGTCTCCAAGCACTTCTCATTATAGTAAAAGGTATTGTAAGATTTATAAAGCTAACTGCCTAAAATCATGGTGTCCTATAATAACAAGCTATTTGGGCCATTCCCCTGCCTCCAAGCAAACTCTAAACTGTCTAAGACAGCTAGTTAGCAATCATAACTACCATTTATCAAATTTTAAAGTTTGCCAAATTCTTTTCATACATTATCTCAAATGAGCCTCAAAACACTCTGAGGAAGGTAGAGAAGAGGAAACTGAGGTTCAGAGAAATTAATTGCCTTGCCCAGGGTCACACAGTAATGAGCAAATTCTGTATTTGGACCTAAGTCTTCATGACTCCAAGACTAGCAATCTCTACACTATCTATAGCTTCCCTTCATAGCCCATTTCAATATACAAGAATAAAACCAATTAAAGAACCTAGGGATCAGAGAATGCTCCTTCCAATCCACTTTGAATGGTGACAAAATTCACCTGGATGGCACTTGTGAAGACCAAAAAATATTACAATGTATAATCTGTGGGTGGGAGTTCCCAAAGTTTTCCTTTTTTGTTCCCCAAGGGAGAACTTCCTAAATTATTGTATCTGTCACAGTTTGTCCTGGTGTCTAGGTGCAGCCTGCCAAATCCAGGACTTGGTTAATAGTGGTACAAGCCAATCTGGGGATTAATGGGGATTAGAAATAAGATAGACCTACAGATCCAAGACATGTAGATAATCAGGGAGGTCCACATAAACGGGCATGCAGGCAATTGGAATTCTAGAGGTCTGTCAGCAGAAAGCAATGCAGACAGTTTAGGGACTAAGATTAAGGAGAAGATCTTTAGTCCTTGAGTGAATTAGGGGCAAGGCAGGATTTTTATCTCAGAGGAAGTAGGGTCTCAGTAGGCTTCAGGGCACAAAACAGGTACCCCCTTACTGAAATTGAGATCCTTACGTAATGCTAAGTGGATATGGTATCTAATTCCATTAAACAGTTCCCTTCCATGCTTATAGTGAATGCCTAAGCATACCCAAAATGCATGGAGACCTATGAAAATAGAAGTTCCCTGGGGGGAAAAGAATATTGGCATGGCTGTTTGGAAAGAGGCTTCCTTTGCAGAATTTCCAATAGGTCTTAGAATTTAAACTTATGATTACTGCTTCTGACTGTGACACTGAGCACTACATCAAGCTTGCAGACTGACATACTGGCATCGCACTCAGTTCCTCCTGAGGGTGCAATGGGACTGGGGGCTTGAGGAGACAGCATATGTCCATTCAGATACCTCTGCACCATCAATAGCTTTTCCTTGAATCCTTCCCCCCCCACACAGTGAAATTCATCATTCACTATCTCTTTGTCACAACTGTGCTGGATTTTCCATGGGGGGAAGGAATCAAAGGAGGGGGAAGAGGAAGATGATTCCAGCAGTTTCCTGCTGGGCAATGCAAGTCTTTTCCTGCCTGACCCATACTTCAAAAGAAGCGCATATCAAGGCATATGCTCCATGGATGGAAGAAATGAAGGCTGAAGGCAGTACCGGAAAAGATACAAAAAACTGTTGGGAAAGTCCAAAGAAATGAAAGTTGTGCTAGAAGAATAGATTTTGAATGAAAACCGTTTGGGGCTCTTTTTAGGGAGGGAGATTATCATTCAACCCAAGCATTTAAGGGTGAAAGATATTATTACAGCAAGAATATCCAAATAACTTTTTATTAAAAAAAAAGATCCATACAACCCCCTCCTTCTCCAATCTCATCTTTAATTTTAGGTTTAGTGAAATGTATGGCAGTTGGATGCAACTGAATAGAAGTGTTTATGAAGCATTTTGGGAAGTAGACAGCATTCATCTGCTGCACAGAACAGCAGGCAGGATTAAAATCCTAACTAAAGTTAATTTATTTTTAAAAAATTTTTAAAAAGCACATTCCAATGACAGCTAAGGACACATTTCCCTTTCCATTCTCTATGCATCATTGTCATTAACTACAAATTTCTATTGAATACCTTTAGGGTACAGGGTATGCATTGTGCCAGGTACTCAGGGGTTTGCAAAGTTAAACCTAGGATCATATGAAAACAGAAGGAACAGAACCTGAGATTCTGTGAGATCCTGCTAAATTTAAAATGGCTGTAGGGAAAATACCTGAGCCTCACAAGGGTTTAGGATGCAAGATCATAGTGAGAGCCTGAGACAATTTGGTCATAGATGTAGAAGCAGCTGGGATTTCCAGGGTCCCTTGACCTGCTTCCAGAGAGGAGCATATTCCTAAGAAATGGATATTTATCATCTTTGAGTCAATTTAGTTCAATTCAATTCAAATAAATATATTTATTAAACACCTGTAGTGTTCTAGTAGAATGTAGCTACCTTAGGGGAGAGACAGTTTTTGTTTTCTTGTCTTTGTATGTCCAGCATTTGGCATAGTGCCTTGTAGAAATACAATGCTACAGGCCTGGCACGTAGTAAGTGTTTAAGAATCCTTGTGGGATGATAGTGCCCAATACTGGGAATGTGAGTGAGTAAGGGATGAAGAAAGGGACATAAAAGAAATATATGATGCTGTAATTGTTCTCAAGAAACACTCCACTGGGAGAGGGAGGAAGACAGGATTTATCCACATGAAACAGGTAGGAAAAAAAAACTAGACAGAATTGCTTAACTTTGTGGCAAAAAAAAAAAAATGCTATAGGAGCTCAAAGAAGAAAGGGATTGTTAGGGATTAGAATTATCCTGGAAGGTTTTCTGGAGGAGGCGAGATTTAACATTATATAGATCTCTGGGGATAAAGAAGCCCCACTTCCCTCAGTGACTTGGTTTACTGTTTAAGAACTCTTGCTGACAGCTAACTAGTCCTGTTGCTAAACCCCACTTCCTTTATCTTGGAACAGTGTTTGCCTAGTTGCAACAATGGCCATTTGATAAGCTTCTAATTAGCTTCATTGAAAGTAATGGTTCATGTGGAGTTGGAATACATATGGCAGCTATAACTAAGAGACTGGTCAGAGCCTAGGATCACAGACCACAGATTTAGAGCTCTAAGGTATCTTAACGTCTAGTGCAGTCCCCTCATTTTATAAATAAAAGAGACGAGGTAACTTTTCCATGGTCGCAGAGGCCATGGGTGACAGAGCCAGGATTCAGACCTGGGCCTCTGACGCTTCAGACCTTTGTTTTCAGACTGTGCCTGGGTTATAATGGTTTTCTGACTTGCAGCTGGAACAGGTGCTTTCAGAGCTGCTCATTCTTTGTGGTTCTTCTTTTCAGTCCAGTGGGTGGATGATGCTTTTGCTGAAGGAGACTCATACTGTCTGGGATGGCTACATCACCAGTAGTTTCCTCTTTGCTCTTCACCAGCTGTCCAATTTCTTTGCATTGCTTTGGACTGAGATTCAGTGTGTCTCTTCTGCTTATCATGAAACAAAGAGATCCAGGTGTTTCACAGTCTTGGCTTTCCAATGAACAATGATGTTCAACAATGAATTATAATCAGGATAGTTGATCTGTTTACAGCAGCTGCTTCCACTTTCTTTTCTCTTCTTTCTTTTCTCCTCTCCCCCCCCCCCACCTGTCTTTCTCTGTCTGTCTGTCTGTCTGTCCTATCCCTCCACTTCCAGCTTCTCCCCTCTCCGGCTAGGGGAAGGAGTTTTTTCAATGTATTTTTTTTTTTTTTTGGTATAGGTAAGGGGCTAGCCTATTATACTGCTATCTTAGAGATGAGAAAATTGGAAGGAAGGTAATAGACTGAGCCACATGAGACCTCTTTGTTGCAGAGCAGTGTGGCTCCAGGGGTCTGATGCTTCTGGCTGGCCTTTACTTTGTGTTACCTGCGTATAATCCTTGGGAAATCTTGTGAACTAAATCATGCCTTGAGGTCTCAACCACAGAGAACATAGAATGGTTTGATACTAATAAATCTGTGTTATAAGGTCAGTTACAGCTGTGTACTTATGTGACCTTCTTTGTTACAGGGTTCACTGTCAGCTATATAACCCAGGGGTAGGCAAACCTTGGCCCTTAGGCCAAGTACTGTGCCTGCTGGTTTTCTTCAGTTGGAGTGTAAAGAATGATTTGTACATTTTAAAATAAAGTTTTATTGTATTTATTGTAGTTTTATTTTATTTATGTTATATTATAGCCATATGGCTGGCAGAGCACATAAACATGTGTTTAGTCCCTGCTAAAACACTTTCTCCAAGACTTGGGGACCTGGGGGCTGAAAAGGTTCGGAGAGACTACCCAGGGAGAGATCTAAGGAAGTTTAGGACCCTCCCTTAGGTACAGGATATTCTAATTATAAATACACTTGTAAAGAATTGTCACAGAAATCCAAGTTTTCAAACTATTGTATTTTTACTATATTCATTAATTTTGTATCTTCACATTATTTTCTCCTTCCCCCTCCAATTTTAAGGAAATAATAAAAGCTATTTGCCTATTTCTTCTCTAGCAGCTGAATAGCAGATCTCAAATGACTTTGTTTCTCTCTCTTTCCCTGAGCCCAGATAGAAAAATGTGTAGCTAAGTTTGGTGCTTCTATGTGCTCAAGTGACTTAAATAAATTTTATCTTCATTTTTTTCTGTAAAAATGAAAGTCCTTTCCACCATGGCTTACTTCAGACTCTAGAATATGGCTTCGAATCTGGTTTGGCCACACTATTTTTCAACTGAATTGTGGGGAATCAGAGGAAGTTGTATATTATCATGGCCCTTTGAAATGTTGATTAAGTATCTAAATCCTCTAAAAGAGAAATCCTCTTTTCTATACAATTTTAGGATAAATTTCTCCCTGTTAGGACTTGACTCACTGGTCTTACTAGGCATGGACAAAAGCTTGGACTAGGGGAGCCCAGTATGTGCTCAGGACGTACCAACAGAACCTGAGCAGCCAACCAGGCAGGCATAGTTAGTAGGGGTCAGAGGAGGCCAGCAGTTGACAGTGACAAACAGCCAGGAGCCAGAAAGGCCAGTCCAAGGCAAACAGTTATTAGAGGCATGCAACATTCCCAAGGAGACTTGATCCACCAAACCAAGTCTTGTCCTTGTTTCTTGGATTTTTTCCTATGGTTTCTGCTGCACAGAAACCAAGCCCAATGGAGTTGGTCTTCCCCACCCCTCTGCTATGCTCTGCAGAGAGTAATCTGTGACTGGAGGCCCCTGGGGGAGGTGAGGACTGCAGGAGCAGGGTATTAGCAATGGATCCTGGTGAGATCCTGACATAACTCCAGGAAATAGCATGCCTACTTTTTTTTTTTTTCAAACTTCTCCATTTATTTTTTAAATAAAAGTTTACTATGCAATGGGAATTCTGAAGGATTTGCATAGGTGTACAAAAAAAAATTTGGTTTTAGGAAGTTACAACCTTAACTGTGTCCATCAATGAATATGACCATTACCCTATTTGAAAAAAAAAGTCTCTTTGACATTAAAAAGCTGTTAAGAAAAATTAACAGTCTTTTTGATTACACCCCCAACAGACTTTTAAATGCAAATATGCACAGGTACCCACCCAACAGACAGTTAACTAATTAGTATGCTGCAGAAGCTAAAGGTTATATTTGGATCCTGAATTTATTTAGTTGCTATGAACATTCCCCCTTGCTCCACATTAACTGAGTGACCCTGGGCAAGTAACTTTATTACTTTTTTAATAGTATTTTATTTTTTCCCATGTAAATACAAGTTACTTTTAATCCCTCTAGCCTTTGTATAATGGAGTTGCATTCAATCTGCTCTAAGGTCTTTTCCAGCTCTAAATCTATGAGCCTATGATTTGTTGGTAGAGGGATTGTCCAGTTGGTCCTGGTGGAGATAACATATAAGAGCAATCGCCAAATGAAGAAAGTTTTCAGAAATAAAGGCTCAATCCTTCTTCAAGTGTTCTCAAAGGTTTATTATTAGAGGGTTATTGCAGCTATTAGTAGTCACAACAGTTTCTGGGAATGAGTCTCTAGTCTATGGTCAAAGTCCTAGGTTGCCAGAGAAATGTCCCCAAGCCTTTTTCCAACTCAGCCACCATTTTAATGGAAAATAGGGAGAAGTTAACAACTAGACATAGTCAACCAAATCCCTGTTTCTGGTCTCTGGCAAATGGGTACCTCCTGTGAGTAGTCAATCAATCAACCAACAAACTTGCATTGATTGATTGAAGGCCAGTTGCACAGCTTGATAAAGGTTTAGCTCCTTAGGTGACTTGTAAACCCCAAGGGGAAAGTGCAAAAGTTAATTAAAAAAAGCAAGCTTGAGTCACAGCAAGGGAACCGGTCTCTGCCAGCTGCCTCCCATTGCTCTTTCCACAGGCAGGTTGGAGTTTTGATTATTTTGTAATTAACTGAAAGTAAGGAAGGCCCTTTCTGAGTTTTTTTATTTGGGGCCCCAAGTATCAATCTATAAGTCCAGTTTTCCTCTTCCTGCATGAGGCTTTTCTTGATTCTTGCCCCCATCCCACCCCACCCCAGTTGTTAGTCATCCCCCCTGCCAATTACTTTGTATTTAATTTGCTTATATATTGTTTAACTTATCTTGTACATATTGGTTTCCCCCAACAGAATGTAAGTTCCTTTGAGGACAGGGGCTGTTTCCTATGTTTCTTTGTGTCCTGAGGCTTAGCACAGTTCCTGGCATATAGTAGGCATTTAATAAAAACTTGTTGAATTTAATGCTGCATTCTAGGCATGATGAACAAGAATGAAATAAATATATTTGCCATTAAAAACTGCAAAGTGTTGTCCAACTGTTTTTGAACTGCTGAGTCAATGGACAACAAATGGGTCTGAGATACCTTTTTTGTTATTTGCCGATTCCTTGCAAATTTTATCTTGTAGGGGCACCTTGGCTATGAGAAGGCTAAGGAACTTTACCCTCTGAGGTGTAGATACAACCTTGTTCTCATGTGCCAAATCTGAGAGGCCTTCAGAATCTATGTGACACCAAGTTCTTGAATACCCTCAGATAAGATGGATGAGTAAAGGATCCTTTTGAACTGTAACTGTAGCTGGACAGTGGCTGAAGTTGGACCAACCAAATAGGACAAGGAATGCATTATCAACACATATCAGAGTTACTGAGCAGACTTTTCAAGTCCATTCAAAGCCCTGTGCAACAAATGCAAGAAAGAGCTGGCAAACAGGTAGGAAATATTTATTAGTAGATTGGATGAATGATTGAGCAGTACATTCTAAAGTGAGGAGAATGAGAGGACAAACACATATGTAGGGAGAGACCATAGGTACACATAAAGCGTGAGTGAATATAATAGCCCATGTTCTATGCATCTCTAGTTGAGAGATATGCACACATGAACCAAATTTCTAAGGTTTCCTTTACGGACCAAGCTGACAGTGGATCTAATTTGAATTTTTTTGGAGCATTGGAGTAACAGTGATATTTTATTTTTGGCCTTATTAGATGAATTTACAGAATCCCTGTAGGGTGCTTAACTGAAGGAGAGATATCATGCCTTTTTGATTCAATTACCTTTCTACACTTCTTATACTTTATTCCCTTCCATGTCCTCTATAATCCAGCAACAATGGCTTTCTTACTGTTCCTTAAACAAGGACATACTATCTTGTTATTCCATGTCATTTCATTGGCTGTCTCCTAATCTTGAAATGCTTTCCTTCCTTACCTCCACCTCCTGGCTTCCCTTGCTTACTTTCAAGATTCAACCTGATTCTCCCCTTCTGCAAGAGGGCTTTCCCAACCCCACTCCCAACCTGCAGTGACTTTGCTCTAAGATGATCTTCCATTTACTGTCAATCTGTCTGTTTGTCTATTTTTCTATCTGTCTGTCTCTGTCTGTGTATCTGTATCTTGTATGTACATAGTTGTTTGCATGGTATTTCCCCTATTACAATGTGAATGCCCAAAGGACAGGGAGAATGTTTTGGCGTTTCTTTGTATCCCCAGTACCTGGTACAAATGTTTGTGATCTACGTTATCACATTTGTAGGGGCACATGGGCTGTTCAGGGAGGACTAGCACCTCTAGTGTAAGAGCCTGTTGAGCCCTTTTCAGGGCTGCTCACCTACCTCTGGTGTCCACCTTCACCCAAATCTCACCTGTGGCTCCTAGAAGCTGTAGGATGAAGAGTGGCCACACCCTGGTAAAACAGACAGGCTAAAGCAGGTTGAGGGTAACTGACAGGCCTCAAACCCATCAGTGAGTTAGGGGAATTTCTACCCCAAACATGTGAAGCCTTTCTCCATTGGAATGGGCGGATGAGAACAATTTGTTTCAACGGCTTGAAGGTGGCTGAAGCAGGCAGTGTAAAGTGCTTAGAGCTTGGTCAGGCACCTAAGATGCCAAGGTCATTCACTTCATCCTGGGCCATTGCCAGTCATCTTTACTTTTGTCCTGCAACTGGACTTCAATGACTCAGGAAGAGAGAGTAAGGCTGATGACTTTGCACAGCACTGCTTCATCTAAATCCAATTCACACACAAGTCAAGACATCACTCCTTGATGTCAGTGGTCCTCTTGGAAAAGGAAGGACAGACAACAACATAAGATTGTAAAAGATGACAGGAAAGGAAAATGACAAGTGTCAGACTGTGGTTAAAGTAGGCATACTAAAACAATTTTGATTGATGGAGCTGTGAACTGGTCCACTAATTTGAGAAAGTAATTTGGAACTCTGCTCCCAAAGTCACAAAATTGTCTATATCCTTTGATCCCATAACCCAAAGTGATCAAAGAAAGAGGAAAGGGACCCATATGTGCAAATGTAATTATAGCAGCTCTTTTTGTAGTAGCCCCAAACTTGAAACTAATGGGTGCCCACCTATTGGAGAATGGATAAACAAATTATAGTATATAAATGGAAAATTACTGAAAAATTACATAAAAATTACATTAAAAATGTCCCCAAAATGGACAGTTTCAGAGGAAACTGGGAATATCTATAATCTGGTACAGAGCTAAGTGAACACAACTAGGAGAACAATTTATACAATGACAACAACATTATAAAGAACAACAACTTTGAAAGACCTTAGACCTTGGGTCAACAAGATGATAAACCAGTGTTCCAGAAGACTGAAGAAGAAACATGCCATCCATCTCCTTCCGGAGAGGTGATATGCCTCAAATGTAGACTTACATTTCTGGACATGAAGGTGGGGATTTGTTTTGCTGGATGATATATTCTATCATGAGGATTTTTTCTTTTTCTTTTTTTATTGCTCAATGTGTGTGTGTGTGTGTGTGTGTGTGTGTGTGAAGTGAGAAATGATAAATACTTGTAAAAAAAATTTTAAAACATAAACATTGTGGTAGCCTGACAGATTTCATTCCTGTTCCTTTTAGAAGATGGAATTTTAGTTTTATAAGGCATCTTTAACTCATAAACTTGTTTTATATACAATCACTTTCTCTAAAAGGCCCATATTCCTTTCCATAGGACACAACATATGAAAACTTCAAAACATAACTTTAAGTTATGATATAACAGAGATATAAAATAGTTTCACCACTTTGAGATACAGCCTCACAATTATATAGTGAATCAGTAAGTACCATAGGATACGATACACTTTATATCCACAGACAGAACACAGGTACCACAGTGTTCAAACATAAGGTAAATAAATGCACACAATTAATTCCTATAAGAGCACAGACACCGTTGAAACCAAATATATCTATAGTGAGATATCTAATCTCAAATTCATGTCTGCTTATTTCCAGTAAAATAATTCAGCAGTATTCTAGGACAGCAAAAATAATTTTTGTGGCTCTTAGGAGTTTTTCCCACATGCATTTGACCCCACTCTGTCACTTCAGGAGCTGTTTGACTTTGGACAAATTACTTAACCTCTCTGGGCCTCCACTTTCATATCTTTAGAAGAAGAGGGTAGAATTAGAAGGTTTCTGAAGTGTCTTCTAGTTCTAAGTATATAATCTTATAACCCGATGTATTTAGGTGAAATTTAGGGAAAATTCTATTTCAGTAAAATGTTTATAATTCATATTTATGTTGTGTTGTGTAGTTTATAACTTCTTTGTTTCTTTCACCTCATTTGATACTCACAATAGCCTACCAAGGAGGTGGTACACAGAATTATTAATCTCATTTTACAGATGAGAAAACAGGTCCAGAGAGATTAAATTTGTTCAAAGTTAGACAGTTTCCAAATGGCCAGGTCTTAAACTCAGGTCTTCTGAATCCCTATCTAGGAATCTTTCCATGATGGAGTAAGTTGTAAGAAAGGCCAACAAGTATAAGAATAGGTATTATGAAAAATATTAAATTTTTAAGTTTGTCAGACCTGATGAAGAAGGTAGGGCTTTAGTAAAAAATTAGAAGTTTGTAAAAACACTATTTTGTTCAGGTAGGACAGCTATCTCAGAGGGTTGGGATAACTCTGATGAATGTATGGATAAAAGTACCAAGTAGCACAATGAAGGGGTCAGACCATTTGGAACGGTGATCCTAAAGATGTAGAAGGACAAGAGAGAATTGAGTTGTATTGGTGAGTGTGTAACGATAATGATTATGATCTCATGTTTTTCATTGGCATTTGGGTACGAACAAGTCTCTATCTTGCTATTATTCATTTATATTAATGTTCTGTGGACTAGTGCACAAGAGGATCAAATCATTGATCTTTGTTATTGAGTGAAGTATAGAGATTTAAGTTCATCTTCTCTAAGATCACCAAAAACATCTTGGGGACAACTCCAGTAGCAGATAGGACAATGGGGGTGATATGTACGTTATCCTGTTGCCACATGATTTTGATTTCTTCTGGTAGGTCTTTATATTTTGTAAGTTTTTCATCCCATGTAGCTTGGAGATTGAATATTTGGTATGGTGACATCCAGTAAAATGTTACTCTTAGATTTTCATGGGTCAGTGTTCTGTCTGCGTGATTGTGGGCCAGTATTCTCTCTGTTAGTGGTCTAATTCTAGTGCAGTTTGTTGGTTGAATTTTCAAGGCTTTTTTGAGGATTAGATTTGTAGTATGGGAATTTTATATCCATTAATTTATGAAACATAGCAAGATTCTAATGCATAATTTTAAACAGGCAATATCTTGCTAGTTATCTGGTAGATGCTAATGTTTTATAGCCTGCAGTGATATTTTGCAGTTTCTATTATTGCCTTGCATCACTACTATTGCTGCTGCTGCTGCTGCTGCTGCTGCTATACTTTTGGACCAGTTTGTCCCTTAGCATATAATAATTGCCAAGCATACAATAATTCGAATCGATGGGGCTCAATTTATGTCATCATCAAATTTCTTTCAGTTCATAGGATTTAGAGCTGGAAGTAACCTTAGAGTATAGGATACCATAATGCACCATCTAGGTTAGCTCCATAATTTTATAGATGACACCAAGAGAGGGTAAGTGATTTTCCTAAAGTTACAGATAGTAAATAGTAGAGCTGGGAGCTGAAAGGGACCTTGGAGGCCATCTTGTCTATTCTCCTCCCAAGAACATCTCCAGCAGGTCATTGAGTCTCTCCATGAACACTTCCAGCGATGGGGAGTTCACTTACTACTTCATAAGGCACTCCATTCCATTGTTGAGTATCTTATTGTTAGGAAATTTTTCTTTATATTCATCAGTTCCTGTTCTGTTTTATGGAGCAACACAGTAAAAATCCAGATTAGTTTAATTCAATTTCAATTTACTGAGGGCTTATTTTGTATTCATCCCTATGTGTAAACAACTGGGGAGCAGGGACAGAAGTCTAAGATAGGCTAACATTTTAATTTAATTCAACAAAGCACTTATTAAGGGCCTATCCCATGTCAGTCATTGTGCTGAGTACCAAGGATGCAAAGACAAAATGAAATGGCCTGCCTTCAAGGACTTTACGTTCTACTGTCACCTATGTGACTTTAGATAAACCACTTATATTCAGTGAGCTTCAGTGTCTTTTTAAAAGAATGAGATGGTTGAACCAGAAAATACACAATATGTTGTTCTTTTCACCTGTAAAATTACTTGATGGAAATGTAATCACTTTTTAGAAGTCCATTTGCTGCTGACAAAGTCCAGTTTCCTTTAATGTGGGGCTGAGCAAACCGTGAAACTAATTCCATCCCAGTATCAGCTCACCCCAGTATTCTGCTAGAGAGCCCAATGGTGCAATGCCAAGAGTTTCTCAGGTGCTAAGCTTAGCATTGCAGAATCTATATTCAAACCCTGGCTATACCAGTTCATGCCCTTGTGACCTTTGGACAAGTCATTTAACCTCAATTTCCTTCTCTGTAAAATGGAGGCTTTTGAGGTCCCTTCCCCACTCTAAATAATTTAAAATTCAAAAGGCCTCCCATAGAGTGGTGGGTACTTGCCTCTCAGTCGTGTACCTTTTCTCAAAGTTTCTCCTCCTTTAGAAGAAACTGAGAATCAAGGGACAACTGAGACTGAAATGCTTAGCATTAGCCAAAGCCAAAAGATAGCTTTATGGTGGAAACACTTTATGGCCCTTTGAGGAAAAATACTTTTCTGTGGGGTTCCTGTGCTACAGTGACTGAAATAAGATAAAGAAAATATTGCAGTTGTTGCTCAGGGGATTTCTTTGAGGAGTGATCTATCATTTTGAATAAACTTTCACAAAGTGCATTTCTGCAGAGAAGACTGGGCATTGGCAGCCATGCTACAGGATGGGGACATTTTCTTATCCCTTACTGACATCTACTGGCCATTGTGTGAATTTACTTGCAAAAGAGTAAGAGATGTGTGAGCAGAGACTTTTAGTAGAATCATGGAATTTCCAAGCTGTCTGAAGAGGCCTCAAAGGTCACCTAGGCCAACTTGTATCTCCCTTACAGCGTTTCCAACAGCTTGTCATCCAGTTATTATTTCAAGACCTCATTATCTCCCAAGTACACAGATGTACTTTCAACCAGTCTTCCTATGGCATAAACTCAAGGCACTTCATCATTCTGGTCATTCTCCTCTGGACATTCTCCATCTGATCAAAATCCTTCTTAAAATGTGACCAAAGTAGTTAGGTGTGGTTTGACTGGAGTAGAGTACATAGGACAATCACCTCCAGAGACCTGGACATTACCCCTTCCTTAATGCAGCTTTTAATAGGTCACATTAACTTTCTTTTTTTGGCTGCTGTATCACAATGTTGACTCATACAGAACTTACAGTTCACTAAAATCCTTAATTTTTTCTGCATGAACTAGTGACTAGTCATGTCTCCTTCATCTTGCATTTAGAAAGCTGATTTTTTCGAACTCAAGGGTAAGTCTTCATAGAATCACATTATCTCAGAATTGGAAGAGATCTCAGTCACTATCCTAACCCACACATGACAATTCCCTCAATGACTTAACCTAGATTCATTCCCATCATATTTTATTCTTTATTTTTAAAAAAAAGAACTGAAATTATCCAGATAATTTGTTTAGTGTAGATATTTTCCCTTAATTCTAGGGATTTCTCAGTGACTAATATGCATAATTTCTCAGTTCTCTTTGTTTATTGGCATAAGGATCTAAACAAGCAATCCTTCTAAATATAATGTCTTCATGGAATCATTACTACTAATACAAATGAGATAATATTTGGAAATGCTTTACAGATCTTAAAGTACTATATAAATGCTAACTATTATTGTTATTATTATAACACAAATACTACAAATAATGATAATACCAGAAACTTGTCTGTGGATAATGCTCACTAATTTTCTAAATGCTTTTGCATGTATTATCTCAGGTGACTCACACAAAATAGCAACATGAGGGAGGGAATATGTTATTATCCCCTCCTTTATCGGTGAAGAAAATGACTTGAACCTTGGGCTATATCCACAGGAAGGCAACAATAACAACACAGTCTAGGGAAATGGTTGTTCTTTTGGTTCACAGAAGGAATGTTATTGAATTGAATGAAAAAGCACCTATTAAATGTTTAATATGTACCATAACATCAGAAGGAATGTTATGGTAGAGATAATTTGAAATCACATTATGGTGGCTGGTAGAGTTTACCTCCCTTGATAAAAGGATTGAATCAGACCCAACCAGATTCTTCTCTTTAAGGACTATGTCCTCAGAGAGGGTAATATTTGCTCCGGGTAGAATGGACAGCAAATGGCAGAGCTGGGATTAGAACTCAAGCCTGATGTTGTGCCTTGGAGACATGCTTATTACACAACAGCCCAAAGCATGTGAAACATGATATAGAGAATAGGTTGGAATAATAGACTGTTGCCTGCTGCCATCTTTCAACATTCCCGTGAAAGTTGTAGAATCAAAGACTTCTAGAATTGTGGTACGGTGTAGAGAGGACTGTGTCTAGAGTCAAAAGACCTGGGTTTGAATCCCACCTTTGATGCTTGCTATCTGAGTGACTTTGGGCAAGTTGTGTAGCTGGGATACATACCCAGTTACTCTGGGTTTTCCTTTCCTTGTCTGTAAAATGAGGCAGTTGGATTATGTGGCCTCTGAAGTTGATTTCAGTTCTACATCTATGATCCTGTCACTTAGAATTTACATAGTTGGAATGGAACTCAAAGACCATCCTGTGTCCAATCTGGCAAGACGTCTTCCTTGTTTTATACATGCTACTTCTGTTAATACAGTCTAAGAACACATTACCTTTATTGTTATTGTTGTTGTTTCCAAGGCACGTTTCTTTTACTCCATTAAAATCCTCAAATCTTATTAGAAAAATAGTTTAAACTGTTTTTTAGCCACTTTCCCTTATTCTGTATTTGTATAGTTGAATTTTTGAGCCCAAATGCAGAACTTTACATTCATTCCTGTTTAATGTCATTTGTTACCTTCAGTCCAACCTTCCTATTTGTCAACATATTTTTTGCATCCCAATTCTGACATTAGATCAACTATTCAATCCAGCTTCACTCTATTGAAAACAAAGAAAAATATATAATTTATGCCTTCATCTAAGTCACTGATAAAAATATCAAGAAGTATAAATCCAAGGACATATCTTTGGTCAGTCCAATGAAGAACTCCTTCCAGGTTAGCACTGAACAGCACTACTTGGGTCCAGTTAATCAACTAATTCTGAATTCACTTAACTGTACTATCATCTGGGCCAGAAGTGTCAAATATGCAGCACTTAGGTCAAATCACTGCCCTCTACACCCCCAAATGCTTCCAGAACCAGATTAAAGTGCAATTAAATGTAAATTTAAAATATTTCCCATATTTAACGAAGTAAATAAAATACAATAAACATAGATAATGTTTATTTGTGGTTTTTGAAGTTAGTATGTAGCCCATAGGGATCTTTGTGTATATTTTAGTGGCTTCTGTTTTTATTTGAGTTTGATACCACTGATCTTGGTCACATCTTTTCATCTTGTTTACAAGAATATCTTGAGAGACTTTGTCAAATAACTTGCTGAAATTATATATACTATGTCCTCACCATTCGTTTAAGTAGTCTAGTCTTTTCATTTGAGCCAGGTGACTTGAATTCTTTGAGGGGTACTAAGTGTGCTTTTACCATCTCTTCACTTATCTTGAGTTTCAATTCCATTAACTATTTTTGTTCAGTACTTCCCAGTTCAAAGAGGAAACTCATTGGTAGAGAAAATAGGATTTGAGTAGTTCTGTCTTCTTTTTTTGTTTCCTAACTACTGTCCACCAATCTTTTGCTTTTATCCAAGCAAGAAAAGTCATGTTCGATAAATATCAACAAAAGGGAGGGGGAAAGAAGTTATTAGAACTCACATGTGTTGTGGAGGCAAGAAAAGAACAGTCTAATGTTTTTGCCTTGTTGGGGACTGAGATGGGACTTTCCAAGTGAAAGAAGGTCAACTCTATATATCATGATAGAGCTCCCTGTTTCAAAGACTTTTCTGACTAGACCTACACAGATACTTAAGTATAAAATATATACAAAGTAAATAAAAAATAATTGAGGAGAGGACTAACAAACTCTGAGGTCACAAAATGCAGGAAAATTCAGGTTCAAGTCTTTCTTCTGACACAATGGCTGCGTGACCCAGGGAAATTCACTTGATCTTTCTGTTCCTTATTCAGTTCTTTAAGATAATGTTACATAAGAGTTGATATTTGATCTGTATCAGTGGGCAGAATTTCCATACCAGTGGACCAAATAAAAAAATGGTAGAAACAAAATGATGCAAAAGTTTTGAGAGAAGATTTCTTGTCAAATCCTGTTCCATACTTTCTTGATGTTTTAAACTCCACTTGGAACAAAGGGCAACAAGTCAGAGACTTATTCTCTGTGATCAGATTTTACCCACACACCTGTAAATGTAGAAACAATTCACATGAGATTAAAAAACAACAACATCAGTCTATGAAAATGATTATTCTTTTGGTTCACAAAGTGAATGTTACTACATTGAATGAAAAAGCATCTATGAAATGTTTAATGCATACCATCACACCAGAAGGAATTATGGTAGAGAGAATGTGGAATCACATTATGATGGAGCTTACCTCTCTTGATAAAAGAACTGAAACAGACCCAAACCAGACTCTTCTCTTTTTAAAATTGTACCAACCACACAGACCTGTAGACTATTGGTCTTAACTTGCTACATCCTTTAATATACTTTTACACATGTCTACAGTTTATGCATTCCAGAGCATTCTGAAATGCAATCTGGGTCACTTCAAAGAATTGATTAAATAAAATATGGATGGCCAGCTGTTCTGAATGGGGACTGTAAACCTGGAAAGGTTGGTGTTGGGGATAGTAAAATGATATGAAAGTCATCAGGCATTTTATAAGACAAAGAAAGTCTTAATGTCTGAACTTCATTTTTTCCCACTCGTTTATAAACAACATTCTATTTGTATAATCCATTTTAACTGATATTTTCAGAACAGTTTATAGGGGTAATCCTGCCTAAAGGCAGGGGCTGGATTCGATGACCTTTAAACCCTTGGAACCCTCAGAATCTGTTATTTTTCCAGATTATAGAAGGAGAAATAGAACACAGAGGTTGAATTCTCTACCTAGCAACTCATCTGAGTCCTAAGTAGAACAGAGTTCACTTAAAAAAAGAAGAGAAAAAAGCCAACCCTGAACTGACCTGTAACAAGTCAGTGTCCTCTTAGGAGAAGGACACCTTTATATGTTTATGTCTCCTTGTGATTTTGTACAAAATACTTATTTTCTCTGCTTCCCTTTTTGGGCCTTCTGGCATCTCAAAGGCGACAAGGGCTACCTGGTAAATAAAGATAAGCTATTTTTATTAAGAAAGATTTGCAAGGAAAGAGGCTGTTTGAAAATGGATAAGAAGGTAATTGTGTTTCTCTTGATCCAAAGCAGAGACTCATTTTCTCCCAGCAGGGATAGGGCAACCAATGAAGGGCTGGAAAGGTTCACTCACCACCTCAGTGCTCACCTATCATTTCACATACACTAAGCAGCATTCAATTGCAGGTACAGTACTAGGCTTTTGAAGTGGTCAAGATGGCCTGACAATAGATCCCCTCTGTGAAGGATTTATGCTTTGCCAAGTAAGTAAAAAAGTTATCGGTCTTCAATCATCTCTTGGACTAAAAGAGACAATCATGAAACAGTCTGCTCCAATGATGGGAAATAGACCCTTTTAGCCTGGTGTCTCCTCTGGAAATAGCCAACTGCTTTCTTGCCCCTGGGGAAGAGAGAGAGAGAGAGAGAGCAACAGAGAGACACAGAGACAGAAAGAGACGGAGAGAAATAGAAACATGGAGAGACAGAGACAGAGAAACAGAAAAAGAGACATACAGATGAATGGAAGGGGGGGGAAGAGAGAGAGACAGAGACAGAGACAGAGAGAGAGAGAGAAAGATGTAAGTTTTTTTTCCACAGGCAGTGTGATATGACAGAAAGTGCATGGGACTTAAAATCAGAAAACTCAAGTTTCAGACCTGCATCTGCTAATAACCATCTGTGTGACCTTGGGCATATTCTCTTCATCTTTCTAAGCCTTAGTGTTTCTACCTCAAAAATGGGAATAAACATTCATTCAATAAAGATTGATTAATGTCCATTATATGAGGTATTCTTTGCTGATTGGGAGGCAGAGAATACAAAGATGAAATAAACTGTAGTCCTTATTCTTTTTTCTTTTCTTTTTTCTTTTTTTTAGGCAATTGGGGCTAAGTGACTTGCCTAGGGTCACACAGCTAGTAAGTGTCAAGTGTTTGGTCTGAGACCGGATTTGAACTCAGGTCCTCCTGACTTTAGGGCTGGTGCTCTTATCCACTGCGCCACCTAGCTTCTCCTGTAGTCCTTGTTCTTATGGAGTTTGCAGTAAAGGATCAAGACAAAAACTAAAATGGATGTCACATTTGAGGAACACCAAGTAGGCTAGTTTGTCTAGTACATAGTGTGTGAGGGGTAGTAATGTGAAATAACATCCCTTCTACAATTCTGATTGACAGGACTTGATAGCTGATTGGATGTAAGAGGCAGGAGGCAAGGGTAACCCAAAGGTAGAGCCATAACTAATTATAACTATCTATGCCTTGGGCAAATTCAATGAAATGTGCTTATGGAGAACAAGGCCAGAGGGGATAGCAGGACTTCTAGTGATGAAACTCTTGTTTCCAATGCAAATCAATACTTGCTCTCTGACTTATAGTCCAAAGGAGTTGTCTGGGCACCAAAGTTAAATGATTTGCCCAGTATTTGTCAGAGGTGAAGCTCAAACTATAGTCTTCTTGCCTTAGAAGTCAGTGTTCTATTCGCTCCATCACTCTGCCTATTGTAGGATCAAAGAGTCATAGATTTAGAGATGGAAGGCCCTTTGGAGGTCATCTGGTTCAACCTTCTCATTTTACAGGGGAGACTAATGTGCCAAATGTATAAGCATGGGGCAAGATGGGTGCATGGGAATATGAGACCTTGTTGGAATAGAATATGATTCAATCCAATCCAATTCAATATAATCTAACAAGCCTTTTGTCCTTATGCAAGTATTATTTTCCATCATGGGGGTCTGACGTGCTTCAGGTGGTGCCTAGGAGAGGTGCCTGTCTGGACATTCTAGTTGAAGAAGAGACTGATTTGCTGAAGAGGCCTGTGGGCTTCAACCTCAACCTTGTTGCCTCAGTGCTCTTGATAGCACAGTGACAGAAATGAGTGGAGTCTCTGATAATGTGAATTCAAAAAGTCCTCCGAGCATCTTAGCATCCCAGTGTTCTGGAGTTGTGTTTGTAGCCAATGCAGCATTAATCATCCCCAGTATAGAAGGAGTAGAATCTCCCTTGGCATTCTGGTATTCCTGAGTATGGATTGTACTGCTAGTATAGTGCTATTCACTTAAAAATGGGAGAGAAATACAGCTGGTGTGGGCTGAAGCTGATGGCAAGTAGAGGAGAGATATCTCAAACCCTCATGGTTATCTCCTAGTGCCCTAAGTGCCAGATGTAGCCTACCTGGCTCAAAGAGAGAGAAAGAGAGAGAGCCAGCAAGCACTCACTTCATATTTTTATTTAATAGTGAAGATGCTGAGGCATAGTGAGGTTGTTACTTTCCCAAGGTCATGGTCCTAGGAGGTGTTGGAACTGGGATTCTGACTTAGGTCTTTGGATTCCTAGGCTTTTTCTACTACACTCTGCTACCTACTTTTACAGGGCTGTTGTTCAGATTAAACAAAATAATATCTATAAAACACTTTGTACAGAGCTGCATAAATATGGGCTATTATTATTAATAACAATGATAACAATAGCTACATGGTCAATGGAAAAGCAGATAGTGAAAGAGGATGGATCAACATGTTTCCTAATATCTGAGTTCAGAGAACATCCAGATATTTGGCATCATTAAGGCAAAACATCCAGATGTCTAACTGATTGTTTTAATTTCATCAGATTGTCATTTCCCTCCATAAGACAATAAGCTCCATGAGTTATTTAATTTTTTTATCTTCCCTACTGCCTAATACAATGATCTTCATACAATGGGTACATAACAAATATTTGTTGAAATGGATTGGATTGAATAGTTGATGGCCTTGTTCTCCTGACACATTTTGCTTTTAGAAGTAATCAATGTGTCTCATTCCAAATAATCACAAAATGCATAAAATCTCTGTGGAATCAAATCTACCAAAACACGTAAGAGACTTGTATAGAATCAGTAACAAAGTGTTCTTTAAAGAGATGGAGAACAACTTAAATAAATGGAAGAATATTCAATGCTCATGACTGGGTTGGGCCAAAGACACTACTACCAAGTTAATTTATAATTTTAATGCTATGCCAGTCAAATTATAAAAGTGATTATTGACAGAAATTTATAAAATAGTAAAAAAAAATTCATTTGGAATAATAAAAGATCTAGGAAATCAAAGGAAATGATGAAAAGAGGTATGGATGAAGAAGGAATAGCACTTCAGTAGACCTCAAACTAAATTATAAAGCAGCAGCCATCAAAATCATGTGATATTGATTAAAAAACAGAGAGACAGAACAAAGAAACAGACTAGATAAGATAGAATCAAAAACAATGGAACTCAATAACCTATAGACCAAAAAACATAAATTACTCAGGAAAGAACTCTCTATTTTGTAAAAACTGTTGGGAAAACTGGAAAGTAATCTGGCAGAAATTTAGGCTTATACCAATACCTTACTTTGTATTCTACAATGTATAATAAATGGATATGTGACTTTAATATTAAAGATTATACTATTAGAAAATTAGAAGAGAAGCATATCATATACCTACTCAGCTATGGGTAGGAGATGTATTTTTAACCAAAAGCAAGAGATGGAAGCAAATTCAAAAGATAAAATTTTGGAATCAGACAGCCTATAAGTACTTGAAGCTGGATTTGAACTGAGGTCTTCCTGGTTCCAGTTCAATACTAAGCACTTCCAACACATTCACAGATTTTAAAAAAAGCTACAAGAAGAAGTACATGTACCCCACCCCAGTAATTCCAGATGGCCCAGGCATCTTGATTCAATCAATTAATAAAACTAGGTGTGAATATGTCCTTAATCATTCAATCAATATGTCCAAATCAATTTGGAAGGGTCATTGGAACAAACAGATGATACTGTGCAGGAAATATATTGTGATAGGCTGAAAGAATCAAACAAACCTTTGGGCCTATGTAAAACCAGGTAGGCCAGTTTGTAGTTATGCTTTCCAGAAGCAGGCCAGTCAGATGGTGGTTGAATCTAGAAGTGACGAAATCCTGAGAAGGACTTGTCTTTGGGGAGAGAAAAGAATTTTCTTTCTTTTTTTTTTCTTCTGCCTCTCCCTCCCTTCTTCTCCCCAACCCTTCTAATTGACCAGGTAGTCAATGATCTTGTGAACTTTGGAAAATCCCATCAGCATCCTTAGCAGTATCCACCAAAGCCCATAGCAGTCTCATTAAAGCAGCAACAGCTGCATGAGGAGCTGAGAGACAGGTGCATTAGGGACAAATTAGACATACAGGAGGAATGGCAGTTTTGGAAATCTAGAAGGACATCAACAGAGAGCAACACTGAAGAAGAATTTGATTCCTTAAAGGGAGAAAAGCACTCAGGTAACCAAAAGCTGTCAGTTTACCCTTTGACTGCATTTGCTTATTGAGTTTGAGCCCACTCTCCCCAAAGATCTACTCAAATATTATGGAAACCTTATTTCCCAAATGAGATAATTTCTTTGAAATGTGGGCACCTGGCCTTCTCACCCTAACCTAACATTCTCCCCTTTTGCTTTTATACTTTCTCTTCAGGCTCCAGTTGTATAACTAAATAATTCTCCAATAGTTTTATAATGCATCTGATGTGGTCATAAAAAGTACAACCTCAGTATCTTAAGCTATGGCTAATTATTTACTACATGCCATTAGCATGGGGGAATCTCAACACAGGATTTCCATCTGATATGTCTGTGAAAAGGGAAGAAATACCACTAACCTGGCATTATTTTGTAGGGACATAGTGGTTATTAACACCTCTACCTAAATATTGGATACCACTACTTGCTTTATCTTCAATTTGCCTTAAAAACAGTTGTATGAAAAAGAAGATATTGGGCCTACCTGATGCCAGAGAAATGAGTGGAAAAGAGAAAAATTAGTCAGTTTGTATCTTATGAATATATTAGTGGTTGCTAAGTGGATCTGGCTAATTTGGAGGGTAGGGAGATAATAGGATCCTAGGTCTAAAGCCATAAAAGGTCACATGAGCCATCTCCCCTCATTCTTACAGATGGGGAAAGAGGCACAGAGAGATTTAAGATCTTTTCCAAAGTCACACAGGTAGTAGATGTTAAAGGCAGGAGTGAAACCAAGGTCCTCTGATTGTGTAATCAGTGCTCATCCTTCTGTACCATGCTTCCTACTCAATATGGCCTTGTTTGGACATAGTCATCTTTAAGTCAACCACAATTCTAGTATTCTGTATGAAAAATAGAAAAAAAGCAGGAATTGTGTATAGGTAAATTCTGGAACCCTCCCAGGGGTTCTAATTTCTGCTTACTCACTTGTGTAGGCTTCTATCAGGAGGAATCAACTGATTAGAATGATTAATTTGGGATTATTTGTCCTGAAGTAGAGAAGGTTAAAGTCCCTATGGTTCTTCTCATCTTTGAAAGGGTCTGATTTATGAGGAGGGCCATAGGCCTCCATTTTTACAAGAGTCTGAACAAGAAAGCACCTGCTTAAATAGCAGAGTCAAAGGATTTAAATTAAGATTGAAAAATAATTGTATAATAATAAAGTTTCTTTCACACTGGAAGGAAGCTGAAGAATTTCCTTACTTTTTTGGAGGCTACTGGAAATAGAATTCTTTTTCATCCTGTCTGGGATTCTTCCATTATGTACTCATTCAACAATGATCATTAGAGTATTGTTTTCAGATCCGATCTCTGGGAAGAAGCTGGAGAAGTTTTGGAGAAGCATTAAAAATCATTAAAAGGATGAAAAATAGGTCCTATGATTGATTAGCTTAGAGAAGAAAAATTTGAAAGCTAGAACTATTCATATCTATAAAGTATATTCGTATTGGAGGTTTGGAGCCAAAGGACCCAGGCTTGAATCCTGGTTTTGCCCTTACAAGCTGTGTGACTTTGAGGATGTCACCCTCTCTGGACCTTGATTTCCTTCTCTGTACGTTTGGGGTATGTCACATGATCTGTAAGTTCCCTTCTGGCTCTAAGTCCTATGATTCCATCTTCAACAGGAAGCCTTCCCCACTTCCTCTTAACTCTTGGGCTTTCCTTTTTCAAATTATTTCCTATTTATCTTGTATGTAGTTTGTTTGTACTTACTCGCTTGCTTGTCTCCCTCATTAGATTGTGAGCTCCTTAAGGGCAGGAACCATCTTTTGCCTCTTTTTGTACCCCTTGTGTTTAGCACAGTGCCTGGTCCATAGAAAGTGCTTAATAAATATTTATTGACTAACAAATTCTGTGATTATGGGGAGAATGCAGATCTTCTCCATATTAGATAGAAAAGGAAAATGTGGCATTAAATTATAGTGAGATACTTTAGTTAAACATAAGAAAAAAAATCTTGGTTCGGAGGGTAACCATCGTGTTAAAGCAGCTTATGGAAGGATGTTGTGGAACCATTTGTTCAGGCATTTGGGTTGGAAGTTTTCTACATTTATCTGCCTAGAAACAAGGAATTAGGTCAGCTAGAGAGGCAACATGATAACTGTGCAAAGAGGCCTTGTGGATACACACACATTTGCACACATATGTACACACACGGTATATGTTTATATATGCATATCTACACACATGTACACATATATGTGCATATGTATATCAGCAACTAGGCGGCACAGTGGATAGAGTGCTAGGACTGGAGTCAGGAAGACTCATCTTCGTGGGTTCAAATCTTGCCTCAGACACTTACTAGCTGTGTGACCCTGGGCAAGTCACTTAATCCCCTAGTTTGCCTCAGTTCCTCATGAGCTGGGGAAGGAAATGGCAAATGACTCTAGTATCTTTGCCAAGAAAATCCAAGTGGGGTCACAACGAGTCAGACAGGGCTGAAACAACTCAATGTCAAATATACACACAATACACATATGTATATATGTGTGTATACATGCATAATACATATAAACACACATATGTAAAATATTCATAGCGGCACATTTTGCTGTGGCAAAAAACTAGAAACAAAGTGGGTGCCTGTCAATTGGGGAACGGCTTAGGAAATCATGGGAACGTGAATGGAATGGAATATTCTTGCATTATAAGAAACGATGAAAGGACCAGATTCAGAGAAACCTAGGAGGACTTGTGTGAACGGAAGCAGAGTAAAGGAAGTAGAACCAGAACTGTTTATACCATAGTGCCAGCACTAACAAAAAGCCACTGGGAAAGACTGAAGAGCTGAGGTCAACACTGAGCAATTACAAATCCAGAAATGGGTAACGACTCCTACTGCCCACCTCTGGGCAGAAATGCGATGGGCTAGAGATGCAGAATGAGACATGAATTTTCAGACACAGCCAATGTATAATATGTTTTGCATGACTATGCTTATTTATTACATTTTCCTTGCCCTTTTTTTAAAGTGGGAAGTGTTAGGAGGGAGTGGGAACAGTGATAGTAATGCCGACAAAAAAAAAAAAAAAGAAAAGAAAAAAAAGATGAATCATGAGAAAAACCAAGCAGGAAAGAGCAGAGGGATGTTCAGAGAGGGACTGATGAGCAGAGCATTATCTGAATAACTTAAATTTGAATTACGCAAAGAAGCCTCAAGCTGAAAGATGTGCCTAACAGAAATTCACAGATTCATATATAATCTCCTTCTCCCCTTTGTGTATTGAAATGTTCATATGGATATTTATTAAATTCACATTAAAAAGACAATTGAAAACACACACACACACACACACAAAAGGAAAGAAAAAAATTGTAGCTTTGAAGGGTCATATTCTGTCTCAGCTACTTCCTATCTGAATGACTGGGAAACTCACAACTTTTCTGGGCCTTAGTGCACATATTTTGGTTTGAAAAAAAAAGAAAGAAAGCTGGTAGCACATATAATCTATACTACTGGGGAGGCTGAGGCTAGTGGGTCAAAAGCCCTTCAATATGCCATGATGATCTGATGTCCATACTAAGTTTGATATGATGAGTCCCCAGGGGGCAGAGCAGGATGGAACTGCCCCAGGTTAGGAGTGGAACACATCAAACAATGTGAATAGCCCCTCCACTTCTAGCCTGAGAAAATAAGGAGCCTGTCTTTTTTTTTTTTAAAGAAGAAAAAAGAAAAGAGAAGAAAATGATGGGACTAGATAACCTCATATATTGTGCATTAAAAAATCTACTCTAAGATCCCTTTTAGCTCTAAATATATGATCTTATGACTTAAAAGATGGATGCAATTCTGCCTAGAAGGATTAGGATGAAAGAAATGACCTCTTTAGATCTTATTCAGTACTAGACATTCTTAACCTGGGGCCCATGAACTTAAACGTGCGTGTGCATACATTTTGATAAATGCATTTCAATATAATTTATTTCATTTATAATCCAAAGTGATTTATTTATGCATTTAGAAACATCATTCTGAGAAAGGTCACATAGGCGTCAGCAGGCTGCCAAAGGGGTCCATGACACCCCAAAAGTTAAGAACCTTTGCTCTATAAAATAATTGAGTAAAATGTTAGAGTTAAATCTTAGAGATCATTGACCCCAATCTCCTTTCTTTCTATATGGAGAAATTAAGAGAAATTGAATGAATTGTCCAAAGTCACATGAGTAATGCATGGTGGTAGTAAAAACAATAGTAGATGATCTTTATATAGCACTTTAAAGTTTGCAAAGCACTTTCCATGTAGAAATAAGATTCAAATCTAAGCCTTCAAACTCCTAGTTCAGGGCTTTTGTTTATTATAATGACTGTATAGATTCATATACCATCTATTAAAAATCCACTGTGTGTGTGTGTGAATTTATTCATGCACACTCCCACGCAATGCATTCACATGTGTTTAATTTACATCCCACTGAAATGGAAAGAAGATATGATTACCACCTATTATTCTCCAAATGGGAGGCTAGCGGGTCTGTGGCATTACATCTATAATAGCATCATTTTCACAGCTTGTAGGCTGTTTTGCAAATAGCGTCAGAGTACTTTGCCTAGTGATCACCAAGTTCTGAGAGAAAGGGAAAGATTCTTTTCACCGATCTGGAAAAGAGCAAGTTGGAGCAGCCGCCGTCTTCAGAATGACTCATTGTTCTGGGCCTAACAGGTGCAGGTTTTCGGCATTAAGGATCTGATCCCATTACCGCTGGAGCTGCATGGATCACTGATCTCGAAAGGGGCCTGCTTGCACATCAGTGTGGGATCGGTCCTTCAGTAACAACGTCTGCTTCTCTGAATGGCCCTTTGGAGCCATGTGGGGCATTGAACAGGCGTCCTTCCATTCTGTACGACTCATTGTTGAAGCTTCTCAGTGCTTCTCCTCCTGCTAATTAGACTCACTAAACACTGTCCAGGCAGGCAAGGAGATGGTCCGGCTAAGTCAGAGAAGTAAGCTCTTCATCCTCAAGAAAAGGATATCATTTTCTGGCCAGTGGGAGATGAAAGCGATGGAGGTGGGATCTCTGCCTGGGTCTATAATGTAGTTATTTCTTTTCCCCTGGAGAAGAAAAAATCCATTGGTCATTTCAGTTTGCCATAGGGTAACCAAATCCACCCTTTGGTATTCAAAAATGGGGGCATTTTGCCGAATCAAATGGTTTGATAAATTGCCTGTTAAGATTGATGAGGCAATTCATCTGGTTTTGTTCTCATGCATGCATCTAATTGGGCCATCTCACTGACATTTATGGCTTAGAAAAATGCTTTTCAAATATCTCATTTGGTCCTTGCTGCAGCCCCATAAGGCAGTTCCTAGGACCAGAGAATTGTAGATTTAGGGCTGGAAAGGACCTTAGATGTCCCTTTGTCCAATCCCCTGATTTTACAGTTGGGTTAAGCCCAGATTGGGTAAGTGATTTGTCCAAACACATATGGGGAGGGAGAAGCAGAACCAGGATTTGAACAGAGGTCTTTTGATTCCTCTGGTGTAGTTATTATTATCTTTATTTTACAGATCTGGAAATTGAGGTCCAGAGAGGTGAAATGATTTGTCCAAGGTCACACAGCTAGTAAAAGTTAGAGCTAGGATTGCCATCTGGTCTTCTGACTGTAAGTCTTGGGGTAGTTTCACTATACCACTGCTGTTTGACCTTGTTTTCTGCCTTTTGTTTTGTTTCTTTAAATCAGAAGGGGCTTCTTCTGCTTTTCTTTGTTTTTGCATCTGGAAGCAGTTTCACTTATTAGTCTGTCTCATTTCTTGAAGCCAAAATTTAGAGATAAGGCTACTGATTATTCGGGGCTTGACTTGGCTTTAGTGTGTAGATAGGGAATGATGATCAGGGGTTTTCACTCACTGGCAGACCCACTGAGGGATGGCTGGCTGCTAAAATCACAGAGCTGTGGCCAGTGAATACATGGGATGCCAAGATATCGAGAGCTAAAAAGGCCAGTGAAATGCTGGGAATTTTCCTGGTCGGAATTCACAATGGCCACCTGCCATACCTGCTAGAAGTTTCTCTTAGTGAAGACACCTGATATGAAAGTAGAAAGCTGATTTACTAGGACTCAGTTTTTAGGGAATTGGCCTCTCCCATCTCCCATGTCTGTGTGAGCTTGTTCTGCGTGTAGCAAATCTGATTCTGGTTAGACCCTTTCAGGAGGACAAGCTTTCCTTATGGCAGCTGATTTATCGGAGTCTCTTTTGTGGGTCGAGAATCAAAAAGCAGATTTATGTCGATCAGAATCTAGAGAGGGAGGGGCCTGTTTCTGAGGCTTTATCAGCATTTGGCCCTTGGGAAAGACACAGAAGGTGTCTCAATAGGGCCACTGTTTCTTGGAGCCAATTGGCTTGTTTGACACCAGGTGTTAAACTACCATCTGGAATGAAAGCTGTGGTTATACTCCCACTCTCATGTATCGTGCCCACTTGGAGAACTTTTGACTGACTGCAGATGGTGATATCATGTAGAAATAACTTGTATCTGTACAGCCACAAATTCGATGGATTCCTTAGGTCTCAACTATCCAGGCTGGCTAACTTTATAGAGTAGATTTCTAAGCAATTACCAAATCTCCACATGTGAGTTGTAGATGCAACCTGTTTGTGCCAATACTGTTAGTGTGCAGAGTTCAGATCCTACCTCTGACCCTTACTATTTTGGTACTGGGCAAGTCACTCAACTTCCTTAGAATTCAGTTTCCTCATCTGCAAAACAGGAAGTTGGATTTTATGGCATCTTAGACTTCACTTAGACCATGCAGCTGGGTGGCACAGTAGATAGACTGCCAGACCTAGAGTCAGAAAAACTCATCTTCCTGAGTTCAAATCTGGCATCAGATACTTATTAGCTGTGTGACTTTGGGCAAGTCACTTAACACTGTTTGCTTCAATTTCCTCATCTGTAAAATCAGTGGGAGAAGGAAATGGTGAACCGCTCTAGTACCTTTGCCAAGAAAACCCTAGTAGGGTCATGAAGAGGTGGTTATGACTGAAAATGACTGAACAACAATAGATATTGAATCACTCATAGGGCAGCCAGAGGTTCCCAAACTTATTTGGTCTACTGCCCTCTTTAAAAAAAAATTACTCACTGCCCCCCCGAAATCTACTTTCTTTAACCCTTTAATGTTTTTTTTGAAATTTGCTTCATTTAAAAAAATATAAAATATTTTTTTAAAAATGATGCATCTTAAAATTTAATAATTTATTATATATTTGTGATTTTTTCCAGCATTGAAATTTTGATGACACAATATTGCATCATATAACCATATAGTATTGTATTGTAATCAAGTCATTACATCCACATATTCCTGACGATGCATGCTGGACTTCCCAGCAATGTGTGACACACTTACCTGCCAACACTTGCTTGTTAAGACCTGTTGGCAGACTTGACCACTGATCCATTATAACTTGCATTTTGTGTGTTTATTTGGAAAATAATGTAATCACTATGACTTTAACTCTGTTACATAATAGATGAAACATGTATGAATGGTTTTTCAAAATTTTCTTATCTTTTCTTTCCTTGTACTTCCACTGCCCCCTTATTTTTGTTCAACGCTCTCCAGTTGCACCAAAGGCTACTACTGCCCCCCTGGATCATTCTAGCACCCCCAGGAGGCAGAATCTCCCACTTTGGGAACCTCTGCTTAAGCTCTAGATCTTAGAAAGCAGGAAGGAAACAAGCGTATGTTGAGCACCTACTATGTGCCAAACATTAAAAATATTACTTTATTTGATCCTCAGAAAATCCTGTGAGGTAGGTACTATTATTATACACATTTTACTATTGAAGAAATTGATGAAGACAGAGATTAAGTGTCTGGCCTAGGGTTACAGAGCTAATGTGTGACTGAGGACAGATTTAAACTCAGGTCTTCCTGACTTCAGGCCCAGTGCTCTAATCTCTGTGCCACTTAGCTGCCTCATTGGACCTATGATCCTAGTCCTATGTAAAACTCTTGTTTATGCTCCTTTATCAGTACCTTTAAAAAACAATAATTTTCACAAGTACATTGATACATTATTGGCTGAACAGTGAGATCCTTTAAAGGGTATACTATAAACAGTTCAGTCACTTAAAAAACAACAACAACAACAACAACAATAACATAATTCTATGGTGTTTAGGTGTTTTCCTCAGTGGATGAAACAATTCAAGCTATTCCATGTCTCTATTTCCCTTCTGAGTGACTTCTCACTGTGTTACCATCCCCCCAATAGATATTGATTCACTTAGACCATGCAGCTGGGTGGCACAGTGGATAGATTGCCAGACCTAGAGTCAGAAAGACTCATCTTCCTGAGTTCAAATCTGGCGTCAGATACTTATTAGCTGTGTGACTTTGGGCAAGTCACTTAACACTGTTTGCTTCAATTTCCTCATCTGTAAAATCAGTGGGAGAAGGAAATGGTGAACTGCTCTAGTACCTTTGCCAAGAAAACCCTAGTAGGGTCATGAAGAGGTGGGTATGACTGAAAATGACTGAACAACAATAGATATTGAATCACTCATAGGGCAGCATGACCAGTTCATAAAATATAAATCCAATTCTTCCTTCTTTCATTATCTTGACCTTTGGGGATCCTCTTACATTTTTGACCTTTAGATTCTTTTTGTCTCCTGATAATCCTTATTTATATTTTCTCCTATCATCAGTGAGAGCAGAGTAAAGGAAAAGAAGGAAGATTAGTGAGGAAGGAACTAAAGGGAGAAATTCAAGGATCATAGATCTAGCTAGTATTTAAAAGGATGTCTGAGACCATTTAGGCCAACTCCTTTATTTCACATATGAGGAAAAAGACCCAGAGAGGCTCTGACTTGCCCAGGTTCATATCGCATAGTAGGTATCACTAGTGACATTTGAGTCTAGATCCACTGACTCCAGAAACAGTGTTCTTTCCACTATATCATGCTGCAGGATTTTCTCTCAGTCAATAAGCATTTATTAAGCACTTCCTATGTGCTGAGCACTGGGGTTACCAAGAAAGGCAAAAGACAATCCCTGTCCCCCAGGAGCTCACAATCGAATGTATTCAAAATGAAGGAAAATGAAAAGATAGTTGGCAAGTCAAGATAAATGAGGCTTTAAATGTCTCAATAAGGTGCTTAACAGGCAAGGTGTAAACACTCAGGAGTAGTTAAAACAAGGCTTAGGTCTCAGTCAACATGTTGAATGGAAGAATTTTTTAGTACATTGTCTTAAAATGTACATACAATGTTTATATTTCTACCATAGCCAAGTAACTAATATCTCCATTCTGACTATAGGCTTCTCTCTATCCTAAAAGAGAAGGTGAAGGAACTCATATGACTTTCCACACTCCAGGTGATCAGGGACAATGATGTGTTCTTTTTAAAGAAATGGAAGCCAAGCTTTAATGGGGTGAAAGGATCTGAAATGAGAGAGGGAAAAATTGACTCTTGTCAGGGGTTTGGAGAGTGAAGTTCCATCAGGCAGAGGAGGAAAGGAAGGAAAAGGTCAACTGTATACTTTGAACTAAAAAAATACATTTGAGAGTCTCCCTGAAGAAGAGGGAGCTAGGTGCTCTGAGGAGAGAACAGATGTTTTATGTCAAAGAAATGATACAATGAGTAGAGCAATAGAAATGACCAGGTGAGAGGTCATCATCCAGTAAGGATCAGAGGAAGAAGAGAAGAGTGGGGATGGTTGGTAACTCCCTGCTTAGGGTCGTCAAGCCAGTCTGCTTGATAAAAAAACATTACAGAGGTTGTCTTCCTGGGGTATGTAGCTGAAACATTATACAGAACCTTCCAAGACTTATCAAGATGGATGACTACCACCCACCTCTGGTGATTCTTGTCAGTACAAATGATGCTTACAGAAGGAACCTACAAAGTCTTGCCAAAGATTATTGAATTGTGCTGTCTTCACTGCTTCCCACTGAAGGCAAAGGAGGAAGAACAGAAAACTTGATTTGGGAAATAAACAGCTGGCTAAGGAAGTGGTGTCTGAGAATGGGATTTGGAACCCTGGATCATGCTTAAATATAGTGATGACAGATACAGGCCAGGTATGGAGTGCATCTAAAATATTATGGTAATAATATATTTCTCTGGTATCTTGCAAATATAATAAAAAAAGACTTTAAAATAAATTGGAGAAAAGGAGAAAACTGCCTATGTACATCAAGCAAGCTAGACACCATAGAGAAATGCTGCAATAGATAATGAGCTATCTGGAAGCTCATAGGAGACAAAAATCTATGAACATAATGACAGAACCAGCAGTAAAACTGATGGCTTCAAAAGTTTCTATGCAAATGCCCAATGTTTAGGCAACAAGAAAGAGGAGCTAAAATTCCTAATATAAGATAGCAAATTTAACCTCATAGGTATCACTGAGACATAGTAGAATGAAACCCAAGACTAGCTTGTGGTGATGGACAGGAGTATACTTTATTAAAAAATAAAATGAGAGATAAAAAAATGGGATAGCATTATTTACAGAGGTATACTTACATGAGGAAATTTAGGAATCAGAAGGAAAAGCCTAATGGAAAACATTTGGTTGAAGATCAGTGGAGGGAGAAACAGAGGTAATTTTTATCATTGGAATATACCATAGACCACCTGGCCAGAAAGAGGAAATAGATAAGGAGTCCAAGAAAGAGATCACGATTTTGGTATAGAGGTCTGATATATTTATTAGTGATGAGAGTCATCAGTTTTCCAAAAAAAAAATTGCTGGACTTCTCTCTTAGTCAAAAAGCAGAGAAGATAATAACTTTTTGACTTGCCTTAATGATATTTTTGTCAATAAAAAAGTAGAGAAATTCAACTCTGAATCTGTTTCTCACTAAAAGGGAGGATCTGGTTGCTAGGAAGTAAATGTTGAAAATCCCTAGAGTTTGTGATGGAGGAGATGAAAGCTTAGACATAGTCTGATATGCAACTTGGGCTTTGGGAAAACATATTTCAAAGGATTCTGATTAAGAATGGTAGAATCCTGTGAACTAACATTGCACTGGGGAGGTCAGGGTAGGAGGAAAGGGAAACTCTTACAAAAGAAATTCTGAAGACAAAAAGGGAAGTGATTCCAATAATCATGAAAAATGGGAATTGTCATAAGGAACTGATGTGGTAAGCGTAGGAATTTATGAACCAACATAGATTTTTTAAAGTGTATGTACTGAAGATGAAAACAACTCAGGACAGGAGAGAGAGAAGGAAGGGAACAAAGATTCATTTTGTAGTTGTTGTTCAGTTGTTTCAGTCGTCTCTGACTCTTTGTGACCCCATTTGGGCTTTTCTTGGCAAAGATACTGGAGTTCTTTGCCATTTCCTTCTCTAGATCAATTTATAGACGAGGAAACCGAGGTAAAAAGGGTCGATTAAGTGACTTGCCCAGGGTCACACAGCAAGTAAGTGTCTGACACCAGATTTGAACTCAGGTCTTCCTGACTTCAGGCCCTCTATCCACTGCACTACCTGGCTGTCCAACATCTTTAAGTGCCTACTATGTGCCAGGCACTAAGCACTTTACAAATATCTCGTTTGATAACCTTGAGAGGTAGGTGCTGTTATTATCGCCATTTTACAGTTAAGGAAATTGAGGCAAGCAGAAGTTTTGTGACTTGCTCAGAGTCACACAGCTAGTAAGTATCTGAGGTGGATTTAAACTCAGGTCTTCCTGACTCCAGGTCCAGCACTATCCACTCCATCACCTAGCTCAATATTAGCTAAATATTCAGAACTCAAAAAACTCTGCTGTCTTAATGCTCAACATTAACTCAGGCATGAGGGAAGCTAAGGACAATACAAATGGTGGGTTTTAAAAATAATGTTGGGAGAAATAAAAATGTTAAAGAGGGGTTAGGACTGCTGAGTGGGGTAGATGCAATGGTGTGCTGATAATATAAGAGGAAGATCAGAGTAGCACCTACCTGACAAAGTTGTTGTGAGGATTAAATAATCTAATATTTGTATAGTGCTTAGTATAGTGCCTAGCACTCAGTAGGCACTTAATAAATGCTTATTCCTTTTTCCTGTCCCTCACTTCATCTTTTTTTATGTACCTCACTCAGTCTCCTTTCAACCATAACAGAAAAAAAGCCAATCTATTCATGGAAGACTCCTAATAGAATAACAATTAAATGTCATGTCAAAGTTGTACAGCTTTTCTTAAAATTACAATAACAATAACTATGGCAGCTGGGGGAGAGGCTATTGAGGTTTGTGTTGCATTTGTAAAACTGTAGGATTAAGTTAAGTATATTTAGAGATACCAAGGTATTGTGGAAAGAATACTGACTTTAGAATTAGAGGACCTGAGTTCAGATATCTTGATTTTTTCAATAGAACCTATGGGACTCTAGGCAAGTCACATATCTTTTATGGGCCTCAGTTTCCACAACTGCCAAATGAAGGGGCTTGATTAGATTTAACTAGATGGTCTCAAAGATTCATTCTGGCTTTAAATGTTTGATTTCCAATGCTCTATTATTGAAAGGAAAATCTCCAAGTTACATGTCAGGTATCCAGAATTGTCCCATTCAAAGCTGATCCAATGAGTTCCTCCTTTAAAAAATGTTTAACTCATTTGTGCATAATTATCCCAGTCCTTGACATGATAGCTGGCTTTACTTTGATGTCCTTCAGTCTCCACATTTGTTTCATTTCCTCTTCCAGATTTACATATTTATTTTCTTTGTGTATATTTTTCGGTTGTATCTGCTTAGTGGAGGAACAATATCAGTGAACCTTTTTGGATTTTATTATACTTATATTATTATTACCATTTTTATTACACAGATTTACCTGGATTCCTTGAAAGAAGGAAAGCCAAACATTTCCTCTGGAGGGGGCCCAGCTAAGAAGAGATGGAAAGAAGGTGAATAGAGGTGTAGAGCAGAGGGAAATCAGAATAGAGTTCTGGGAAGTAGATGACTAAATTGGAGGAGAATGTTTTTTGGTAGGTGGAGAGGTACACATGTGGGGAGAGGTAGTGGTGGCGATGCCCATCCCAGAGAAGAAGAGACTAAGTGTTTTTTTAAAAAAATTGATGAAGCAAAGATGATTGAAAATAGAAAATATGTCCTGTGAGAAAAGTTAGGGAATTAGGATTGTTTTGCCTGCAGAGAAGACCTTTTGTTGTTCAGTCATTTCAATCATGTATGACTTTTCATGATCCCTTTTGTAGTTTTCTTGGCAAAGATACAGGAGTAGTTTACTATTTCCCTCTCCAGCTCATTTTGCAGATGAGAAAACTGAGGCAAACAAAGTGACTTGCCCGGGGTCACATTCCTAGTAAATATCTGAGGCTGGATTTGAACTCTGGTCTGTTCAGTGTTACTGCCTAGTTGCCCAGAGAAGACTAAGAGGGTAGTTTGATCATTGTCATTATACTGCAGTAAGATTTGGTCTGTGAAGTTTAAAGAAACTTTTTTGGGTTATTTTATTTTGTTATTATTTATTTTCTAGTTTCCCTCTCCCCTAATACTTCATCATTGAACAGATATGACCCTGAGTTCTCAAAATTTATAATAAATAGAATCCATACTCTGGTAGATCTTACTTATTTGGAAAGACTTTAGGTATTGTTCCAGTAATAGACTCTGTATGTGCTACCCAAAGACAAGCCTTGCTAAGTTTGGCCAAGCTCATCACCCAAAATGTGACTATCAAGAAGTGAGTTTTTATTTGTTTGTTTTGTTTTGGTCCCAGCAACTCATGAAAATCATCAAATAGGCAGTATTATACTGTGAAAAGAGGACCGTCTCTGGAATCAGAGGATGTGTGTTCAAATCCTGCTTCTGATGTTTACTCCTTGAGTGACCATGAGCAAGTCACTTAGCTGTTCTATGCCTCAGTTTCCTCATCTGTAAACGAGATGGTCAGATTAGCTGACCTCTGAGGTCCCTTCTGGCTCTCGATCTATGATTAGCCAAGATACAGTAAGGCTGTGATCTGCATCGATTGAGAGGCATGTAATGGAACAGTGGATTTTTTGAAGTAAGAAATATTCTCTATTCTTTCATATTTTTTCTCTGATTATTTTTCAGTAAGTTTCTCAGAATCTGTGACCTCTGTACCATGGTGGCTGGGAAATAATGAACTAAGGGTGCCAGAATGGGAATGAAGAGGCTTGAATATTAATTCTGGCTCTGCTACTCACTTACATATAAGTTATATATGCATGCATATATAACTTATATAACCTAGGCAAGGCAGCAGAGTAGATAGAGTGCTGGCCTGGAGTCAGGAAATCCCGAGTTCAAACGTGACCCCAAGGCCACTTACTAGCTGTATGACCCTGGGCAAATCACTTCACCCTGTTTGTCTCAGTTTCCTCAACTATAAAATGAGCTGGAGAAGGAAATGGCAAACCGCTTCAATATCTTTGCCAAGAAAACCCCAAATGGAACCATGAAGAGTTGGACACGATTAAAACCACTAAACAGCAACATGACCTTAGAAATATCTTTTTATTTCTCTGTGCCTCAGTTTCATTATTAGCAAAATGAGGTAATAGAACTAGATAGTTGTTGAGTTCCTTTTCAACTCTGGCATTGACTGTATTATTATTATTATTATTATTATGATAAGCAATTATAGGAGTCTATCCTAGTCCCTAGTTATCTATACTATACAATTTAGCATTTTATCCTACCTACCTTACATATTTATTAGAACAAAAGTACTTTGTGAATTGTAAAATTCTATGTGAATATGACATATTAATTATGTTACAGAGGTTACATGCCAGCCATAGTGGATAGAGGTCTAGCTTCCCATCCAGGAAGACCCCCTCTGACACATAGTAAGTCTATGACGCTGGGGCAAATCACCCAACCTCTCAGTGCCTCAGGCAACTCTAAGACAATTATACATTTTAAAGAAGGTGTAAACCTGCGTTAGTAGAGTTTCTTCACTCTAAAGCTCCCTGTAGCAATGAAATCACAGGTCTAATCCCAATCCCTATTATACCAGTATGTGACACTGATTTATGTAACCACATGTATGGGTATATATACTTTGTCAGTGTTTCTAGGCTCTGTGAGTTCATCAGTTTCCTCTGCTGATCCAGGCTGTAACCTCTCGAAAATGAGGAAGCATCATAGGTTTGTAGCTAGAAGGGACCTTAGAAGCCCTTAGAAACCTTTAGAAGAGCTTAGAGGACCAGCCTCCTCTTTTTGCAAACAAGGAATCTGAAAAGGACTTTGAGAATTGCTTTTGTTTAAAAAATAAAAATTATCACTCAAAAATAAAAATTATCACCTGTTCGGTGATGAGACTCCCTGACTTTAGTTAGAATAGTCAGTATAGTTAAGCTAGGGTAGGATATATGTATATCCTGTGTATGTATTTGTATATATACTTGTACAATGCCTGACACATAGTAGGCGCTTAATAAATGTTAGCTATAGGGGCAGCTAGGTGGCGCAGTGGTTAGAGCTCCAGCCTTGGAATCAGAGGGACCTGAGTTCAAATGCGACCTCAGACACTTTACACTTACTAGCTGTGTGACCCTGGGCAAGTCACTTAACCCCAATTGCCTCACCCAAAAAAGATAAATAAAAAAAGTTAGCTATTAAATATGTTAATTATTAGCATATTATAATATGTATATGGTATTATATATAAAATATATCCACACATATAATAACTAATATTTATTAAGCACCTACTATGTGTCAGGCACTGTGCTAAATGCTTTACAATTATTATCTCATTTGGTTCTCACTACAACCATGAGAGGTAGGTTCTATTATTATCCTCATTTTGTAGATGGAGAAACTGTGGCAAATAGAAGTTAGGTGAATTGTCCAGGGTCACATTGCTAGGAAGTACATAAGATTGGATTTGAACTCAGGTCTTCCTGACTCTAGGCCTGGTGCTTTATCACTCTATCTACCTTGCCACCTAGCTGACATAGGTAGATCTGTCTCTCTCTCTCTCTCTCTCTCTCTCTCTCTCTCTCTCTCTCTCTCTGTCTCTCTCTCTGTCTCTTTCTCTCTCTCTCTGTCTCTTTCATCCCCAGGCTTCCCTATTGCTCTATCCTTCAGCAGAGAACAGACACATAACAATTCACATCGCTGTTGCCTTTTAGCTCATCAGTAAGGAGGAGAGCACTCCAAAGTCCCTGGTGGAGGCTGTACCTACCATTTCTAGTCAAACACAGGTTTCTACTACCAGTCTCTCCTCTTCTTCTTTGGGGTGTGGGGTGGGGGAGCACTCACAAGTATCATAAAACTTTCCATTTACAAACCTGTTCAGGAGTCATTTATGAATAAAAGAGGTCTGGACCCATATAACTTGTTAGGGGTGAAGATTTTGATTCAGGAGGGTCCTGATAGGAAGCTACCCCCTCAATCCATGTTCTCTTGAGGAGTATTCCTGTCCTGGCTAGTACTAGATATGGGAGGGATGTTTTCTTCTACCATCCCCTCCTTTACATAGCTAGATAATACTTACTATAAAAGATGATATTACCAAAGAGGGTAGAGTAGGAGACACTCTAAAATAGGGGGATTGGCCTCAGAGTGCTTAATAAAACATTTTAAGTCTCTTTATTTAGGAATGAGGAGGAGAAAAGACCTTGGCTGTATTCAGTGATCAGCAAAATGTCTCCCAATTACTTTTCAAATATTTGGATTGAGTGGGACCCAAAATGCATTTTACTAAGTACTCTTCTCTTTCAACTTGAACCCCCCTCCCCCCATTTGTTTCAAGAGATATTCAATCTGTCAGTCTCAGATTCCCTTACACTTGCCTCATCAGAATCAGGTTTTATAAGAGCTACCTGATAGTGAGGAACCCCCTAGAGCCTTTATTCTTGAACCAGGAGGTCACGGTTTTTTGGTTTTTTTTTTTTGCTAGCACTTACTGCAACTTGAACCAAGAGCATCTCAAGTTCAGTTTCAAAGTTAGAGACAACCTTGAATGGTGTCTAAACCTGGCAAAATCTAGCTGTCCTCTCCTTCGTGCTAACTTGCTCAGAAACAGCGTTTGTGATGCAGTTACTACCCCAGAGAAGCTGAGAACAAAAGCTATAGGCAGGTAAAGTTAAAGAAAATTATCTTATAGCCCCAAAGTTGCTTCTACTAGTGTGCTCCAAGAGCCTTACTCAGCACAACGGGAAAAACAAAATCAAATCAAATAACTGATTAGTCCCAAAGTCACCATCATGCTGGTTCTGTGCTGTACACTATGGAAAAGTACTTGTTATTTTAGAGCATAGAACAGGATCATAGATTCAGAACTAGAGGGGACCTCAAAAGTCATCTAGTTCTACCCATTCACTTTACAGATGAGGAAAATGAGGCCCAGAGAGATTAAGTGATTTGCCCAAAAGGAACAAGGTTTTGAACTCAGGTCCCCTGACTCCAGGTCTAGTTCTTTCCATTGCACTGAGCAAGGGTGGTGTCCACTCTGAATGAACCTAACAGTAGAGTGCCCTGCTATTCTACTGGGTTTTCCTGTATTTGGACTCTCAGTGCCATTTCCCCCCAATAGCCTGGCAGCATGTCTGAATGTGCCACATTCCATTATCAAGTAGAAAATGATTGTGTAGGTCCTGACATTATCTAGCTCCTGGTTTTAACAAGTAAGTACATTAGTTGAGTCATGTCAAGATGGCTCACCTTCTCTTACTGTGATCTGACCCCCTTGCTTTTAACTCTTTCAGGACTCTACCTCCATCATTCCTTATCATCTTCTATCCCAAACCAACCACAGTTTCCTAGCATGGTCCCTCAAGCAAACATTCTATGTCTAATATTTTTGCTGTAAGAATCTGGCCACCCTAAACTGTAGTCCAATGGAATGACAGCAGGTTAATATCCTTGCAGAGTACAATCGTTCTACAATCACCCAAGGTGCAATGAGTGCTCAAAAGATGTGACCTCCAGGTTCACCTTAGCCTCTTTTTTTTTTCCAGCTCTGCTGCTAACATACTATGTGACATGGACATATTTCTTTTTTTTAAATTATTTTTATTTATTTCATTAAATATTTCCCAATTACATATAAAATTTTTTTTAGATAATTTTTTAAAATTTTGAGTTCAAAATTTTCTTCTTCCCTCCTGCCCTTCCCTCCTCCTTGAGGAGACAAACAACTTGATATTGATTATACATGTGAAGTCATGTAAAACATATTTGGAATGTATTTCTTTTTTTCTGTGTAAAAAAAATTTAGCAGACAATTTACATAAAATCCCCTTTTAGTTCAGTGTGACACTTTCCCATGGTTAACTACTTACTAAGAGCAGCTTTGGTCAGGAATGGAATGAAATAGCTGATCAAAAAGACATGACTATAGATTTTGTTTTAAACTAGTGCATTCACTGATTATGTTAAAAAAAACAACAACCAAAAACAAAACATCTGCAAGGGATATTTTCTCAGTTTTGACTCATGGTAGGGTCTTTCCTATCTTCATGTAAATGTTGGAGGTGCATTTTTCAAGTGTCTGTCATGCTAGAGAATGGAAATACAGCTTCACATAATTCATAGCCCCTGGATCAAAGATTCTAAAGTCTTGAAATCCCAAATTGTCATTGCTCCATCAATGCCAGTGGTGCAAAATTTGTGGCAGTCTCACTTGCCCACTTCATAAGTGGAAACTTGGGTGATACTGTTTTGGTGTAACGTGTCTAGAGCAGTATTGCGATCCTCAGTCATGGCTCTCTTGTCCATGTTGCAGAAGCATTCCGTGGCAAAGATGTTGCGCTGGATGCCCTGTTTTGGAATGTCTAATTTGGAGACAAAGGTCAAGGAGACACGGTCAGCATACTTAAACATCATTGGGCAGCAGTCATGGGCAGCAGCTACCATGCTATTCTCAGAGACAAATAACACACTCAGGAGTGGGAGGAACTCTGTTTTCAGCTGTGAACCATCATGTTTTTGGAGGCGTCAGCACTATCATGGCTAATCCAAGCAAGGCAATTTCCACTGGTAGAGAAACTAACTCCATGGGACCAACCACCACTTCTAGTACCTCCAAACTCTGACATCAGTTGACCAAAAGGCATCTTGGTACCCCATGGAGTACTGACTGGCTTTTTATCAACTTCTTTAGTGTAGACAGAAAAAACTCTGCGCTTGAAGTCACAAGATCCAGTAAAATGTTGTTGGGATGCCAGTTCAAACTAAGGACAGTAGAACAGATTGACTTTTTTATGTGTTTGCTCCCCCACCAGTCATTTTCAGACTCAAAGTAACACATGGAAATTGGTTGAGCCCTGCTACCTACAGCAAATTTATTCTCCAGAGGAAACCATTTCTCAAAGGTGACTGAATGATTAATCCTCAGGATCACCAGGGTTGGTTCCACAAGCCATCTTTCTGACTCCAGACTTTGTCTGTACTACAAATTACAATTCAATCACTCTTGGGAGCCCAGTCAATACCTGTGATGTGTCCATTGTGTTCCTTCAGTTCATGGGCTTTCACCCATTGGTTCCCATTCTTCTTGTAAATGTGAACTTCATGTTTATTAGAGTTAAGGGCACTCTGAGTGCGGTCTCTGTTTCAAGCATGGCAGGTGATTGGTTGTAGTAAAAATTAATGTAAGGACATTATTTTTAGTGTTTTCAAAAGGGAAAAAGCTGGGAAAGGGAGGGTGCAGACAGACCCCAGAGTAGAGGATTCGAGGACTCTGGTCAGTTGAGGCAAATAATTGAAATGTGTTTCTTAATCTCTTAGTCCCTCAATCTGATCAAACCTCCAGTTAGTCAATACAAACTTGCTATGAGCCAGGTAGCTGCTAAAATGACTTTCCTTAAATATAGGTTTAACCATGTCATTCTCCTAGTCAATAAATCCTAGTCACTTTCTATTCCATATAGATTCAAATATAAACTTTTAAGGCTTCCAAAGCCATTCAGAACCTGGTTCCGATCTATCTTTCAAGCTTTATTATATTGAAGAAATATGGTGTAAGGGGAAAAGTCCTGAATTCAGAGGAAGGAGCAGCTAGGTGGCACAGTGGATAGATCACCAGGCCTGGAGTAGGAACACTTGAGTTCAAATCTGGCCTCAGACAGCTACTAGCTGTGTGACTCTGGGCAAGTCACTTAACTCAGTTTACTTCAGGTTCCTCATCTGTAAAATGAGCTGCAGAAGGAAATGGTATACCAGTTCAGTGTCTTTGCCAAGAAGACCCCAAATGGTGTCACAAAGAGTTGGACATGACTGAAACGACAGAACAACAACAGCAGTGGAGAAAGGAAGGAAGGAAACAAACACCTATTAATTGCTTGCTATGTGCTAGGTGCTGTAGATAAAGATACAAGCAAAAAGAAAGAATACTTGTCCTCAATGAGTTTGCAATCTAATGGAGGATGATAACACAAAAAGGAGTGGGAAAAACTGAGGGTGGGGAGGAGGGAATAAAGGTACATGAAAAGGGGCATAGTTATGAAGTCTAGAAGCTATGAATAGGACCAGGAGGGGAATGACACCAGCTGGGGCCCCCCAACAAATGGAGGCTACAGAAGGAACTCACCTATTGGAGAAAAGATCCAGCCTTAGAGGGATGTTCCTAGTTGAAGTGGCCACATTTGATTGGATATTTCAGTGTGAGGAGGCCCCAAATGCTCAGAGAGATTCCAAGATAAGACAGCAAGGTTTGCAAGTCTAGGAGCCATGAGTGGGAACTGAGCAGAGCCTGAGGTTTTGGTTTCAAATTCTAGCTCTGCTACTTACTAGGTCATTTGTGTGACCTTGAGCTAGTCACTTGACTTCATTGAGCCTCAGTTTCTTCATCTGTATAATGACAGGGTTGGCCTCAATGATCTCTAAGGTCCCTTTCAGCTCCTGATCTAGGATTCCATTGCTCCTGTTTCTGCACACTGCCATCTAACCAAACTGGCCTTCATGGTGTTCCTCACGCACAACACTCCATCTCCCACCTTTGTGACTTTGCGTTCAAAGTCCCCCATGCCTGGAAGTACTAGCTCTTCCCTTCTGCCTAGTGGAGTCCCTCACTTCAGAATTCAGCTCAAGTTATACCTTTTATGAAGCCTTTCCTCATCTCTCCCCACTCTCCCCTCAGCTGCTAGTGTCCTTTCTCGCTAAACTGCTTTATATTATTCTATAGGTAACTTAGGGCTCAAGACAAAGCATTCACATTTGCAAGATTCTCCTCACTGGTGGAGAGAATGATTCCTCATGTTCCCTGCCCATGTGAGAGGCAGAATTAGAGAGACCTTGGGAGAGGAGAGCTTTCTTCTGGCTTCCAGCCTCCAGAGTAGACTCAACCAATTCTGGACTCTTTTTTGGTCCCTGGAAGGAGGAAAAGACTCTGTCAAGAAACTGACATGTAGAGGAGCTAGTGCCTCGCGCATGTTTGTATTTATGACTTGCCTCATGAGAGATTTTGGGGAACTTCCTCTTACTTGATGGTGGAGATTCTTGGTTGAGCTGAATTATCTCTCTCCCAGTTGGAGATTTCATTCCTTCTGTCTATTGCTTGCTGTATTCTAATCTGTATAACTTCTCTGATTGCTGTTTATTATTGTCTTCAATAAATGGGTTTTTTCATCATTTACTCTGTGTGTTAGCCTTTGTACTATTGGCATTTAATGAAAAGACAGTCAAGCTTTTTTTTTTTTTGGTAAGGCAGTTGGGGTTAAGTGACTTGCCCAAGGTCACACAGCTGTTAAGTGTCAAGTGTTTGGTCTGAGGCCGGATTTGAACTCAGTTCCTCTTGACTTCAGGGCTGGTGCTCTATCCACTGTGCCACCTAGCTGCCCTGAAGATAGTCAAGCTTTTAGATACAGCTTGGGATGCTTCCTCTCTATTAAGAGATAATGAAAAGTGACATGAAGCTAAAACTTATTTTCCCTGGACTAGCAGTATTTAGGAGGGCAGATAAACAGATCTGAATAGAGCATAGGGGGCCAGCCTTGTGGCCCCCTATTTTTTACTATTCTCCTGGCAGAATCAAAGTCTCCCTTGGAGAAGGGTGGTCAAAGTTCCAGAGATATCTGTTCATACTTCTTGTGAGGTGAAGTTTGACAAAGCTACAAGGACACCTATAACCTACATGGGCAACACATTTACCTTACATATATGTGTATATGCTCATATATGCTAACAAACTCCTTGAGAACAGGGACTGTTCCATTCTGTTTCTATCCCCAGGACCTCCCGCAGAGTTTGTGACTAAGTAAATGCTTAATAAATGATCATTACATTGAGCATCAGTCTTTCTCAGAACAATTCAATTGAAGAAATATTTTTTGAGGACTTGCTAACTTTGATACTTTAGGTACAGGGAGAGATCCAGAAAGAGATAAGATTCAATCTAGCTACCTTCAAGGAACTTACCAACTAGTAGAGGAGATTAGAAAGGTATGCAAATAACTAAAGTACAGAACCAAATGTGTTAAGTGTCTGGGAAGTCCCAGGCACTGATGTTATATCTGAATGGGAAAATTGGGGAAGGTTTCATTGAAAAGATAGACTTTGAGCTTCAAGAATGGATCGGATTTCAACAAGTTGAGATTGCAGTGGCATTCAAGGAATGGGGAACTATATAAACAAAAAACATGTGGTCAGGAAGTCATGGGACATATCCATGACCATGGTATCATAGTCCTCATTCTGCTGTACCAGGCAGCTAGGATGGAACCAAATTGTGTAGGTCCTCAGGTTAAGGACATACATGCAGCAGAGAGTGGGAAGTTATTGTGGCTTCCAGAGCAGAGGAGTAACGTGATCAGAGAGCTGTACTTTAGGAAGATGAATATGGTCATAATTTTAGAATTAATTGTAGTAGAAAGAGACTGTAAATGGGGAGTCCAGTTAGGAGGCCACTACAGTCTAGAAGAGAGATAATGGAGGTTTGTACTAGTGTGGTGGGAGTGGGATTGGAAAAGTTAAAGATGAGAGATATAAAAGAGGTGAGATTATCTGGAATTGATATCTAATTGGATGTGTGTGTGTGCATGTGTACATGTATGTATGTGTGTGTAAAGATTTTGAGTCTGGGTGTCTAGAACACTAGAAGTGTCATTAATAGGGGTCAAGAAATCAGTAAAGGAAGAACAGGTTTTGAGAGGTAAATAATGAGTACAGTTTGGGACATATTGAGTTTCAGTTATTGGCAGGTCAACTAGGTAGAGCTCATAGAACAATAGATTTAGAGATGGCAGGGGCTTTAGGAGGCATTTAGTTCAAATTCCTTCATTTTACAGATGAGGAAATTGAGGTTATGAGAGGCTGAGTGATTTGTCCAAGTTCACACAGGTACTGTGAGGCAGATAAGGTATTTGAACCCAGATCCATGGACTCCAGGGGCAGCAAAGTGATGCGGTGGATAGAGCACTAAGCCTGGAGTCAGGAAGACCTGAATTCAAATCCAGCCTCAGACACTTACTTGCTGTGTGACCCAGGGCAAATCACTTAACCTCTGTTTGCCTCAGTTTCTTCACCTGTAAAATGAACTGGAGAAGGAAATAGCAAACTACTCCAGTATCTTTGCCAGAAAACCCTACATGGGGTGACGAAGAGTCAGATATGACTGAAAAATGACTGAAAAACCATGGACTCCAAATTCCTTTTTTTTTTTCTAGTGTACCACACTGCTTCCCAAATATCTACTAGGCCGTTGGATCTGGAGTTCCGTGGGCCAGATGGGGCTGAAGAAAGATGTGATAGTTGAAACCAGGGAAGTGGATGCAATATCCAAGGAAAGAGGGTATATAGAGAGAAGGTAGTGCCTAGAGAAATACCCACATACATATAACCACATACACAGCCAGCATTGAAATGAATTGTTAATGTAGGCCTAACTTGACATCAGCTCTGAAGGGACACAAATCAAGGGAATGATCTAGGTCCTTGAATAGCTAGGTCTCACACTGTTTGTGTCTTTGATTCAGGTCAAGTGGAGAGCCGCTGGACACACTGCTGAGAGACAGATCTTTTCACTTGGAAACTGTGATTTATCCATCCTTATTGTAAGAAGATGGCTGTCCTTGTTCCAAAAGGCTGTCCTCTGTGTGAGGAATGATTGTGTGATCAATGCCAATGGTGAGCTGAAAACTTGTTTCTTCTTTACCTCTTTAACTGAAAGGTTTATTCAAGTTATTTGTAAATTTAACAATAACTAAGATTCCGAGGCCCATTACTCAGAAAGCCTTGATTTCCTTGCTTATTCTGTGCCCCTTATCAATACTCTTCAGAGCCTGGGGCTAAAGCAACATAATGGAAGCAGGGAGGCATTGTCTGCATCTCAACAAGGACCCTGGCATTTGGTAACAAAGCTACCAGGTTGTCTCTTTCCCCCGCCCCCCACTCCTCTATTCCCAGACAAAGCCCCTGATAACTGTGTGGGCTCTGACCTGAGCAGCGGCGGAGGACAGAGAATTTTGGACATTTCTTGTGCTGGTTGCCGCAGTTTACATGTGATTTTTGTCCCTCAGAGAATCCCTCATAGTTCAGTATATAAGTACCCCCAAACAAATCCCCCAGATGGACTGAAAAGTCCCAATAGAGGCAGATCTTTCTTTTTTCTTTTGGTTTTGAATCAAATGGCATCCCAAAGGCAAATTACCTCTTTTATTGATTGGTTACCTTGAGATTTTCTTTTTGTTCTGTTGCTGTTTTGCCTGACTGAGATGCCCACATGCTCAGTTCTCTAGGGGAAGGCCAAAGAATCCACTAGTGCAAGTGGATAGTCCATTAATGGTAGACCTGGCCAGCTTGCCAATGATGATGAATTGCTGCATTCATCTTATAGCCATCAGGCTTTACTAACTTCCCAAACTTTGCCACATACACTCTGGTGCCACATTCTCATTCTCCTCCCACTGGCACTTGGGCTTTCCCTCTTGGACCTTGGTCTCTGAAAGGGGAGTTCTTGCCTTATCTTGCCTAGAACTAGGAGACTGTACCACTTCCTGCCCACTTTCAAGTCAAACAATACTCCTGCCCTCTCTCCACTTCTCCTTTATATATTGTCTTCTCTCATTAGAATGTAAGTTCCTGGAGGGCAGAGACTGTCACACTTGCTTTTATTTGTATACACAGTGCTTAGCACAATGCTTGGCATATAATTTTCATTTCATTAAAACGTATTAATAAATGTTCTTTCTCCCTCCCTTCCTCCCTCTTTCCCTCCCCCCATTCCTTTCTTCCCTCCCTCCCTTAACTTGAAGTCCTACCAATAGCTACAGTGCCATTAGTAAGAACAATACAAGTAGAGCATCATACTTTAAAAAAACTCAGGAAACTTCCTATGTTCTCATAGTCAGAAGTAGACATTTCCAGGAAAGTTTCCAGGATCAGGGCTTGCTCAGCATCAACCATCTGTCTCTCCTGTTTGGGAGTGGGAGAGTTTAGTTAGCTGTAGTGGCAGTGTTAGATAGTGGGTAGAGTGCTGAACTTACAGTCAGATAGAACTGGGTTTGAATCTTGCCACAATCATTTACTAGTTCTATCAATGGGGGAGAGTCAACACCTCTATGATCCTCAGTTTCTTCATTTGTAAGAGAGCACCCACCTCACAGAGTTGTTGTGAGGAACAAATGAAATAAGGCTTGTAAAGTTCTTTGTAAACATTCAAGTGCTTTATAAATGTTAGCTACTATTATTAGTCAACAAGTAAAGTTAGAGGGCCTTCTCTGTGTAATACATTCAAGGTTTTATAGAAAGAAGGAAGAAGGAAAGATGTCATAGTCCCTATTCATTAGGGCCCTATAGTCAAGAGGGAGAGGATAAAATCTACATATGTGAGAATATCAACATGGTAATAAGGACAAAATAACAGAGTTCAAATTTAATAAACACAAATTCTGCATTAATTATAACTGAGAGGTGGCCTGGTATAGTGCTCAGAGATCTTACCTCAGTCAGGAAGACCTGGGTTCAGATCCTGCTCCTGAGCCATCCTAGAAACATGACCCTGGATAGGTCACTTCTCAGTGCTCTGGGAAACTCTCTAAGACCATAAATTGCCCAAGCACTTGCAGGTGTAGGTTGTTTAAGAGAATTTCTTTATTGAGACTTCCCAATATCAATGAAATAAAATCACTGATCTAGTAAAAAAAAAAAACAAAGAAAACAAAATGGGGTATAGAACAAAGGAAGGAATAAAGAGGTGGTAGGGTTCATCAAGGAAGTCTCTTAGATGAAGTAAGCTTTAAACACGAAAGGGGTCACCTTGGACAAAAACGCCTCCCCTCTCTAAGCCTCAGTTTCCTCATCTGTAAAATTAAGGAGTAGAGCTAGATGGTCTTTTGGCTTCTTCTAGCCCTATGTGCTATGCCCTTATGAGTAGTTTCTCCTGTGTTCTACTACCCCCCCCCCCCACCCTTGGCCACAATAGCCCTACTGTTTGTTCTTGCTGCCTCAGAGCCCTGTTCCTTCATTTAATTCTCACCTTGTATAAGGGAACAAGGGAAAGACCCCTAAAATTTGGTGAACCGGACTTGGCATAGTGAATGAAAATAATGCCCATTGTGGTTCTTCTACTCCTTGTCAGCTCAAAATATATCCTCATTAGGTAGGTTGAAAAGTTACTATAATGCTGTCTCCATGGAATTTAAGCTGTTGGTAGGTAGAAAGAGGACAAGGAGACTGAAGGAGGAAGGAAAACAATACTTTTCCCATTTATTTATCTGCTGGTTAAAGCAGCGTCTTCTGATGTGAAGCCTCAGGATATAGGACAAAGTCTAAAAACACAGCTAAAAATGCATTTGACATTTTAATACATCTGTCATTTCAGGCAGATCACAACCCCTCCACCCATTCTCATTCTCTGCGACTCTTGTCCGTGCCTTGCCATAAATCCTCTATAAAGGACTCATTCATTGTGATAAAGGTTTTCTTTTTGGTCTTTTGCTATTTCTGGGGTGTATTGATATATCACTTGGCCTGCCAATTCTTGTGTCTTATTCTTGCTACATGACCTCTCTTTTTCTACTCATAACGTGTCTTCGATAATGTCCTTTATTTCAGTTCCTAAGTATAAAACATGGCTAGTAACATGCTGTATGTAGTCTAATTATGTCTAGAGCCATAACTAGCTTAGGGCAACCAGGCCTTTTCCCCACGATGGGGAACTTAGAGGGAAAAATTATTTTGAACAGATGTACTCTTTTACTAGAGTGGGAAGAGGTGAGAGGAAGTCAGATGCTGACTGAGGAACAAGGAAGAGAAAGTTTGGATCATGAATGTCTGTTGGGACAGCATATTGCATCCTGTTCACTCTCTCCCTTTCTCCCTCATTTTACTCCAAGAAATCCCCAACCTATATTACTTAATTCTTTTCTTAGGACTTTCCTTTCCTTCATACCTTACCTGGTGGACCAGGTATTCATTTACCCTTTCTCTCTAAGCAATAACACTTCTCATAAAAGAGGGTGAGTAATAATTCTAGTACTACCTATTTGTCCTCCATCCTGCACGACAAGGAGCCTTCCTAAAGTCTCCCTGTTAAGGTAGAAAAATAATGGACCCAGATCATTTGGATTGAACTGGGTGATCTCTGAAGTTATTTTTAACTCTGAGATTCCATTTAGCAAGTTCTCTGTGCCATTTAATTGAATTTGTTCCAGATACATGGCAGAGTAAAAATAATATTAGATTGTACAAGGCAGCTAGGTGACAGTGGATACAGATTGGGAATTAGAGTCAGGAAGATCTGAGTTAAAATCCTGCCTTAGGTACTGACTAGCTGTGTGAACCTGGGCAAGTTACTTAATCTTTGTTTGCTTCAGTTTCTTCAACTGTAAAGTGGGAATAATAATAGGAAACTTCAACTGTAAAGTGGGAATAATTACTTTCCAGGGTTGTTGTGAGGATCAAATGGGTTAGCATACATAAAATGTTTTGCAAACCTTAAAGTACCATGTAAATGTTGTTTGTTTTTGTTGTGATTATAATTATTAGTAGTAATCGCAGTAGTTATATTTTTTAAGACTTAGAGTACCTGAGATTTGAATCCTGGATCTGCCGCTTACTACCTGTGTGACTTTGCAAGAATCACTTTTCATTTCTGGGCTTGTGTCTCTTCATTTATAAAAGGAGGTCATTGGATTTTATGACCTCTAAGGTGCCTTCCAACTCCACATCTAAGCTCCTTTGATCCTATATAATGAATTACAAACTTGATTCAAGGGAGAACTTCACTTTGTTTATCTCAGGTACAGAAATTGCTAGTTATAATTTTATCTATATGTAGCATGCATCTTTCCATTGCCCTTTGGGTTACCTATAATTTTTATGCTCCTGAGATCATTGTGTTCTACAGTTCATGGCATTGTGAGGAGAATATAGATATTAAATATAGGCTTTTGCAATAAGGAGAAATTTGGGTTGATTGAAAGGACTGAAAGGATAACTAAAGTGATCCAGCCTTATCTTCTCTTCTTACTCTGTGCCGGACACTCTCCATCTGGAGCACCTGTCTGAGATTTGATGAATAAACTTGATAGGCTGTGTGTGCAATTGTGTGTCATAATATAGAATGTGTTTTCCATGGACTTGTTTTTCCATTGTGGATTAGACCAAAATGCTCTGCACAGAGTCCACACAAAAGATAGCTTTACTGTTGAGGTCTAGTTTCTCTAAGAACTCTTATTTGAAGATGGCTTTTTTTTTTTCTGTTTGCATCTAGACAAAACCTCTTCAGTGAGAGCCATAGTAGTATAAAATACATTGCTCTAAGAACTAATTGAACTAATTTCAGAACCTCCTAGCAATCATCAGTAAGTGCAGGATAATTTCTTCAAAAAAGCTATGCCTGTCTATAGAAGTGGATTTTGTACTGTATCCTGAAGTTCCACAAAATTAGACATACATAATCAGTACACAGTGGATCTGTGATTTCAGGCAGATCACAACTCCTCCACCTCTTCTCATTCTCTGTGACTTTTGTTTATATCTTGCCATAAATCCTACATAAAAATTTCATTCCCTGTGATAAAGACTTCCTTTTGTTCTTTTGCTATTTCTGAAGCATACTGATGTATTACTTGACCTGTATATCTCTTGTTTTTTGGATATATAGTCTATATCCTCAAACAAATGTATAAATGGACACTTTTCTCTTTTTTAAAAAAATGCAATTCTATTTTATTTTCAGGTCTGAATTCTCTCCCTTCCACTTTTTCCCTCTCTGAGTGAGGGAGCAAAACGCCCAAATCCTGATACAAACATGTATAGTCAAACAAAACAAATTTCTGTATTGGCCATGTCTAAAACTCTAACAAAGATGTAAGCCTTGATCTATACTTTGAGGTCATCATCTATCTATCAGGAGGTAGGTAGAGTCTTTCATCATGAGTCCTCTGGAATTGTAGTTAGTTACTATGTTGATCAGAGTTCCTAAATGGGCACTTTTTTCCAAATTACTTCATAAAATAGCTATAGAGGCTATGGATAAACTAAGAGACTAAAATGCTCAAGATGTCATGACAGGTTTCCTGTCTGTTTGGAAGGGTTAATATGCAGTTGAGATTGGAGGAGGGGAGAAGCGGGGACCCAAACACTTGCTATGAAAATTTCTGGTTTAGAGGCAATAGACTACATCAACTTTCTCAAGGCCAGCCTCGCTAAGTATGGAGAGGCTCATTGCTAGTAGGCTAGCTACTGAGTGACTGATTCTTTAATTATGGCAACCCATGAAATGAAGAAAAATGTAAAATGGCACTTAGTCTTGGATGGTCCCATTCTGCTTCTGTAGTAGCAGGATGGCAGAAAGAGGCTAAAGGTGTTCAGCTTGTAGACTGTCTATAAACATGGACTTAACTCTTGGTATTCTAAATTTGAGATGGCCGTTAAATAACAATGAGTGGACATAATGCTGGATTGGCAGACTCATAGCAATCTTGACATTCTTGCTGTTAATAAAACTTGAAGAGAGGTGGAAGTTGCAGTAAAATGGAAGGGTAGCTCATGGTACTATTTGGAGATGCAAAGAAAGGTGTGGACAAGGTTGACTTTAGAATTTTTGGGGAGGTAACAACAAAGTTAATGGGATTTTGGTCATCATGCATTGTAATAATAATGATAAGTATTTGCAGAACATTAACTATGAAAATGAATGCAACATACGTACCAACATCAGTTGCTGAGAATGAAATGAAAGACAAATTCTACAAAGAATCAGTCAATAAATAAACATTTAGTAAGTGCCTACTATTACTCCACACTGTGATAGACAAGCACTGGGGATACAAAAAGAGGCAAAAATAGTCCCTGCCTTCAATGGGCTTACAGTCTAATGGAATTTGTTAATCCCTTCCGAATCAAAGCAACATATAGCTTGATATTTGGAGAATTCAATGCAAAGGTGGGAAAATGTGAGAGTACAGAAAAATGTATCAGAATGCATGGTTCAAGGAGAAGGAATGAAAGAGGAAAAGACTTATATATTACATAGGAGCCTCCTGCTTCTCTATAATGAGCACTTTAGAAAAAAGAATTGGTAGATACTCAATATGTCAAGAACCAAACAACCGAAAGTAACAACCTGAAGGACAGATTGTGTTTTAGTACACAAGTAACAACCTAAAGAACAGATTATATTTTAGCACACAAGAAAAGACTTGACAATTATGTGGGTATTATCCTTGGATCAGCTATCTATGTACAGTCAGACCACAGAGACACCAGAACTAAAACCAGAATTAGTTAAAAAAAATCAGAATAAACAAGAAGACAATATTTTAAAAAATATGGCTTGCAACTGAAATATATTAACTGAATGATTTAAATAAGTAATTGAAAATCAAAAAAGAGAAATGGACAGTAGACAAGACACTGAAACTGATGAGAATTTCATCTAGCATTTTTGCCAATGTAAATTAATTAACACAATAAGGAGACCAAAAAATGCCCCGAGAGCAAGCTATAGGGAACAAGCATTTCACTTACATGCTCAAAGGAGAGATATGGCTACCAAAAGCACAAGTGAGTATAAATTTGTAAAATTTTGCAAAGAAAATTTTATAATAATCATGAGCACTGTTATGTCATATAAAGCAGCAAGAAGCATTGGAGGATAAAACCAAAAGAAAATCAGAATAAAAATGTAAAAGGTTTATTTATTTATTTATTTATTTATTTTGATTTATCAATAATCACTTCCATATGCTTTTGAGTTTAAAATTTTTCTCCCCCTTCCTCCCCACCACCCTCCCCAAGATAGCGCATAATCTGATATAGGCTATACATTTACATTCACATTAAACATATTTTCACATTAGTGATGTTGTAAGTAGAAATTAAAACCAATAGGAGGAACCATCAGAAAGAGGAAACAAAACTCAACAGAAGAGAAAAAAATTAACAATTCGGCTTCCATAGTTCTTTCTTTGGGTGTGGATAGCATTTTCCATCACAAGACCTCTAGAGATGTCTTAGATCCTTGTATTGCCAGGAAGGGTTAAGTTTATCAATATTAGTCATCATGCAACGTGGCTGTTATTGTGCACAACGTTCTCTTAGTTCTGCTCACTTCACTCAGCATCAGATCATATACGTCTTTCCAGGTTTTTCTGAAGTCAGCCTGTTCATCATTTCTTATAGCACGTAAAAGGTTTATTTAAAAAATAGTTTTATTTTTCCTGTCAAGCATAGTGGAATGACCACACTTACACCCTAAAATTACAATTCCAAATGTGCATTTTGAGAAAGTGGAAGGGAAACTAAAAAGGACAAAGAGGAAAAGTAGCTGCATTGGATCAAGTATGTATAGAGGAGATGCGTGCTTGAGGTGATAAAATTGTGAGCAACTAATGTGGAAGATAAGTATGTAAGAGATGAATAAATGAAAAGTGCAGAAAAGAAAATCTCTGAGCTAATTAATGTCAAAAAAGGTGACAGAACTTCAATAATTACCAACATAGATGCCTACTGTCCCATCAATAGAAAATCTTTATAAGGATAACTTTATATGAATTAAGAGTAACCTATTAGTAGAGAACAACAGGCTTTTGCAAGAAACATTCAAAAATGTTTCTTTAAAACATTGTTTAAAATATCTTTACTGTTTCACAATCACCTAAAAGATGTATTTTTTTTGTTGTTGATTAAAAAAGTTTTGGGGGGAGTGGGTAGAACAAAAGCTGACTTAGCCGTTCTTGTACAACAAGGCATCTCCCATCCATATATCCATCCATATATCATGGTTGTTTAATATTTCTTAGAAGATGTAACAATAGAAAATAATCTAATAAACATCTGATGAAGTATAAAACAAGGTGTATTTTTACCAAATGCATTCACCACTGCAATGGAGGAGATACAAGTAGAAGAGGGATACCTTGTGGATGATGAGATCTTCTAAATGCTCCTGTTTATAAATGACATGGTATTGATTACTTAAAGCCCCAGAACAGTGCAGAGCTTCCTATAAGGAATCTGTAATTACAGGCATTTGGCCTGTCTATTCACACAGGAAAGAACAAATGGATGAAGAATGATGATTGACTAGATTTCAACATGCATCTGGATGCACTTCCTATAGAGCCTGTCCAATAGTATGCATATAAGGTATTGACGGTTCAGATAGACAACAACTTGGGTCCAGGGTTATGTGAGAGGTAGCAAAATTATCAAACTCTTTTCCTGGTACAAATGGAAATATAGAATGTATTCTGCTCGAAAGAGAAAATTGGACTTATTTGAAATGACCCCTCCTTAAAAATTAAACAATTGTACGTATGTGGCCAAGCATCCTTTTTTCCATTTTCTTTTTATTGAACTGTGGCATAGTGGATTCTAGACTGCTCTGTGAGTCAGAAAGATCTGGGTTCAAATCCTGTCTCTGATAATTACTAGCTTTATGACCATGATAAAATTACTTAAGTACTCTTTGTCTCAGTTTCATCATTTAAAAATAGGCATGGTAATGGCTTTTGTTCCTCTCAGAATTTTATGACACTCAAATGAGATAATTTATGTAAAATACTTTATAAATATCATCATTACTAATCATATGACTCTGTTTGAGATGGTGAAAGTTGTACAACCACCTCCTTATAAGCTTCATGATCTAAAGATATTACTTACTCATTTCTCTGGGTCTCTCTCTCTTTTTTTAATCTGTAAAGTGCGATCTTTGGATTAGATCCAGTATTTGATGATTCTTTGGGAATGAATAAGGAATCTGGTCTTAGCCAAGGTTTTCATTCTGTTAGGAAATTCAATTTAGGAAATTCTCCATGAGCACAGAGTTTCATTGAGAGATCTTAAGGGAATCATCTTGACTAGGAGAACTATTTTTTGAAAAGTTTTTATTGGTCTTTTTTAAAATTTTATATCATCTCCAGTATCCTTTTTCCTTCCCTTGCAGAGATACATCCCATATAACAAATAGTATTTTTTAAAGAAGAAAAGTATCAGTGCAACTGATAGATAACTTGAAAAAGTATGTGAACGTGCAATATGTAACACCTGTGGACCTCCCATCTTCGTGAAGGGTGGGTTTGGGGTGTCCTTTTATATTTCTTCATTTGAGTCCTGCTTGAACTTCTTAATTTTATTATATTAACTTTTGATTTTTTGTTTGTGATTGCTCTTTCCATTTACATTGTTATAGTTGTGTATATAGTTTTCTTGGTTCTATTTACTTCACTGCATCAGTTCACATAGATCTTTCCATGCTTCTCTGTATTTATTACCTACACAACTTCTTACAGCACAGTAATATTCCATCACATTTATTTACCACAATTTGTTTAGCCATTCCCTAGTTGATGGACATCTTTTTTGTTTCCAATTCTTTGCTATCACAAAGAGTACTGCTATAAATATTTTGGTGTATTAAGAATTCTTTTTTTCTTAGTGATGGTTTTCATTGGGGATATAAGTCTAGTCATGGAATCTCCAGTTCAAAAGACTTGGGCATCTTGGTCACTTTATTTTTATAATTCCAAATTCCTTTCCAAAATGGTTTCATAGCTCTACCAATAATTTAATAGTGTGCCTATCATTCAGTGGCACCTCCAACATTGATTATGGCCATTTTTCTCATCTTTGCCAATTTGCAAGGTGTGAGGTGAAAACTCAAGATTTTTTTAATCATATTTATCTTATAATTCGTGATGTGGACCATTCTTTCAGGTAATTGTGAATTCTTTGCAATTCTTTTGAGAAATGTTTGTTTATATCCTTTGACCACCTATTTTTGGGGAATGGCTATTAGTCATATATATATATATGTATGTGTGTATGTATACATATATACTTATATCTGTGCATACATATACATGTATTATTGATTACTACATATGTATATATAGAGGTTTAGATACCAAACCCTATCAGAGAAATTTGATACAAAGATTTTTTTTCCCTCCATTCAACCAAGTCCCCTTCTTATCCCAGGTGCGTTAATTTTGTCTCTGTAGAAATTTTTCAGTTTCATGTAAAGTTATCTATTTTATCATAATTTCCTCTATCTCTTGTTTGATTAAGAATATAGTTGTTCCTGCTTATAGCTGTGAGAATAAATGATCTGCTTCTCTTGTAATGTTTTTTAAAGTATGATATTTAATATTAAGGTTGTGTGTTCATTTAGAATGCATTGTAGAGTAAACATTAAGGTGTTGGTCTAAGCCCAATTTCTGCCAAATCACTTCGCATTTTGCTAGCAGTTTTTATCAAATAAGGATTTTTTTTTTCACACAGGTAATTTATGTTTTCCACTTTATCAAACACTGGGTTATTAAACTCTATTGTTTCTGATTCTCCCTTGCCTAGTCTGTCCCGTTGCTCTATCTCTCCATTTTTCAACCAATACCAACTTGTTTTGATGACTGCTTCTTTATAATGTAGTTTAAAGTCTGGAAGTGCAATTCAATGGACCAAAATTTAAGAATATCTGGAAGGACTAAACTGTGTCAATTGATGCAATATATATATATATATATATATATATATATATATATATTATCAATAAGGAAAAGAAAATAGAGATAGGATGAAAATTTTTATTTCATAGTAAAATTATAACCAATTGACAGCACCTGGTCCTTCTATTAAAAGGCATACACATGAGGACTGAAGAAGACTGGAGCACCAGTTGACACTAGGGGAGCCCCTACAAACAATCAATAATTTTATTGATATATGGAACAGTTAGACTCAAAGTTAGAAAGGCCTGAATTCAAGTACCACTTCTGACATATAGTAGCTATGACCCCGAGCAAGTCACTTAACTTCTCTTAACTTCCAAGAGGGTGACCCCAGCAACTCTCTTAAGATTGTAAGTGGTAGAAGAGGTGCCAGATATACATTGGGACATAGGGCTTAGGCAGAAAGAGTTTCCTTACCATTAATTTATTTTCTCCCCCAATGAAAGTAAACATTTCAGAACTGAAAGGGATCCTAGTTAAACATCTTCATTTTACAAATGAGGAAACTGAGGCTCAGAGAAATTGAATAACTTGCTCTAAGCCACAGAGTTCCAGAGCCAGAATTAGAACTTAAATCTCTTGACTTTTAGTCTGGTGTTTGTGATTTAGTATGAATAGCCAAATAAATTCTGCTACCAAGGAAACACATTCTAAGAAAGATAATAATGATAATGGCAATAATTATTAAAATTATTAAATAAAATTATATTAATTTTATTATTAATAATAAGAATTGATTAATAGCTATAGTAATTATATAATTAATACAGCTAATTATTCACCATGGCAAGGGGAGAAGGAGCCTGGGTTCTCAAGGCTATGCCAATGGAATTCAAGCTCTGGCAAGTCCTATCAAGGAGAAGGAAAGGGAATAAGCATTTAAATAGCGCTTACTATGTGCCACGCACTGTGCTATGCACTTTTACAACTGTTATTTGATCGTCGCGACAACCCTGAGAGGTAGGTACTATTATTATTTCCATTTTATAGTTAAGGAAACCAAAGCAAATAGATATTGAGTTACTTGCCTAGGGTCACACAGCTAGTCAATGTCTGAGACTGGATTTGAATTCAGGTATTTCTGACTGCCTGCCTCAAGTGGAAAAAACGTCAAGCATGGAACAAGTGACATTCTGTATGAACCATTCCACCTAAATTCAGAGAGGCTTACCACCAGGTTGGGAAAAGGGTTTTGGAAGGAATTTTGGAAGACCATCTCCTAAGTTATAGAGAGGTTTGTGATATATGTCAGCAGAGGCAATACTCACACTAATGAAATGCCAGGTCTTTGAAGTATTGAAATATTTATAGTTTTTGAAGTGCTTTGTTCCAAACAGTGCTGTGAAATAGGCAATATAAGGTAGTACAGTGGGAAGATGCTGGAATCATGGGACCTGAGTTCAAATCTTGTCTCTGATGTTTACTGATGGTGTGACTTCAGGCAAGTGACTTGATCTTCCTAGATCTCAGTTTCCTCATCTATAAAATGGACTAGATGGTCTCCGAGTTTCCTTTTAGCTCTAGATCTCTGATCTCTACTTTACAGTTGAGGAAACCAAGGCTTTGATGGGCGAAGAAACTTCTACGAGGTTACCAGGTAGAGAAGCGCTTCAAATCCAGGTTTTCTGATTCCAAGCCTAGGACTCTTTATACTACACCATGATTTCACCATATGATTTCACATGACCAAGAAGTAGCTCACCAAAGTGAGGAGGACAGCATGCCTTCCAGAGACAGAGGAATAATCGTGGTGTCAGGATGGTTTCGTGGTCCATGTTGACATTGAGAGCAGGTCTGGATCTGTGTTCAGGGTAGTAATGACTGAATGGGGAGCTGAAATGGGGGCAACCACAGGTAGGGAATTCCACAAGGACACGTGTCATAGGGAATTATTGATACCGTGCATACATGTGTAGTATCAGCAAAGGAGTAGTCATGGGGACACCCCTTGGGAAAATAGCTGTTAATGAGAGGCAGGTTCTTACTGAGCAAAAAGATACTGCTCATTATTTTATTCATTTAATAATGACTTGTTCAGTGCTCACTGTGGACCAATCATTGTATTCAGTGTTCGAGATACATAGGCAAAAAAATAACAGCTTTAAGGTTTGCAAAGTGCATTAATAATAATAGCACATATTTATATAATGCTTTAAGGTTTGCAAAGTGATTTACAAATGTTATCTCATTTGTTCCTTTCAACAACCTTGAAAGGTAGGTATTATTATAATCCTCATTTTATAGTTGAGGAAACTGAGCGGACAGAGATTAAGTGACTTGCCCAGGGTCACCCAGCTTGTAAGAGTCTGAGGCTGGATTTAAACTCAGATCTTCCTGACTCTAGGCTCAGTGCTCTATACACTGCCCCACATAACTGCCCACTCTATCCCCTAGCTGTTTTATACACACTATCTCATTGATCCTCACAATAACCCTGTGGGAATGAATGCTATTATTATCCCTATTTTACAGATGAGGAAACTGAGGCAGACAACTTACTTGCTTGGGTCATACAACTGGTAAGAGACTAAGGGAGAACTGGAATTCAGTTGTTCCTAGTTCTAAGTCTAGCACTCTGTCTGCTGCAGTCCATCTGTCCCTATACTTAAGGAATTTGCATTAGGATGGAATTAAAGAATCTCAAATATTCTATCAAAGAATGAGTTGAATATTCCAAAACAATTTTCCTGTTCGTGATTTCTGGTCATTCATTCATTCATTCATTCGTCTACCACCAGGCATTGTAGTAGACTAGAAAGAACCCTGGACTGTGGATAAATGGTCAAAGAGTATGCAGAGATATTTTCAAACAAGAAAACACAAATTGTTAATTATCACTTTAAAGAAATGCTCAGCTTCACAAATAATAAAAAAGGTGCACATTAAAACAACTCTGAGTTACCAATTCACATTGTCATCTGACAATGTTAGTCAGAATTATGGAGGAGCACGGGGGACCCCAACAAGGGGCTCTGGAATCAAATGGACCTCAGGTCATTCCCGGGGGGCCTGACATCAGGGGAGATCAATTTTTTTTTCCATTGACTTATTGCCCCTACCTGTTTTAATCCAGGAAAATCTCTAAAACAAAATTTAGGTATAGTTCATAGCTAGGTTTTTTTTTCCAGAATGGGCAATAGCTCCCCTCCTACAAAGGTACTTAATGTACAATATTTCTATCAAGAATGGGACAGATTCTTTAAAAAAATGTGTTTTCCTTCCACCACAGAAATTGCAAAAGAGGCATAGTACTTAAAGGTGCATATAAACATTCATTACTGGTGGAATTGCAAACTTGTAGAATCTTTTTGTAGAATAATTTTGCCTCCACACAGTAAAAGTTACAAATATATACCCTTTGACCTAGTAATTCCATTTTTGGGAATGTGCTCTGAAAGTGTTACCAAAAGCAAAAATATAACGATCTCTTCAAAGATTGTCATAGCAGCTTTACGTTTTAATTGCAAAAAATTGGATACAGCTTAAATGTCCAGTATTAGAGGAATGATTTAAATGAATTGTTGTTGATTGATGTAAAGGAATACAATTTGGAATAATAAGAATGAGGAATACAAAGAAATATGGAAATATTTTAATGAAATATTTATTTTAAAAAAACAGACCCAAAACAATGGCATACATCTGACTAGGGAATTATAAGAAGGAAAATCTATTTCTCTCTGCAGTGAGATCCAAACAGCATAAAGCAGAAAATGCTTCTGTAAATGGTAAAGTTTTGTAAAAATATACTTAAACTTAAATTTTGTCAATGTGGGCTGGTATTCTCTCTATTAATGCAGATCTCTGGCACTCTAGGACTTCTTCCTTATGGAGCAAGTGGCAAGATTATCTTCCTTTTAGAATGGTGCACTGGATTGGGGGTGGGGATGAGGGCAGATTCTATTTCATGACCTTCCACTACTACAAATACTTTCACCTGGGTGGATTTGGATAGCTTCCTAGGTTTAGGTAAAAAACAACTGTAACATTTCTGTCATTTATTTCTTAACAAATGGGGCAGAGAAGAGAGTACTAGGTTAAGGGTAGCTCAGATAGTGGTATTTCAGGAAGAAATATTTTATCATCCTATTCCCAAATGCAATAATGTGAAGGATGCAAAATAGAACTATTAAATAATAACACATTAAAAAAAAGAAAAACTCAAAATTATTCCTTCAAACGGATTAAGGGTGAAGGCCAAGACTCCAAGAAGTGAATATTAATTTGATCACTCATTTTATTGGGTAATTACACTCCATTGCTCTTCAGAGGGTAGTGGGTTTAAAAAAAAATTAGTTAAATAGGCCTTTTTAGGTGACACCACTGTCTCTCCAACAATGTACACATCAGGAATTCACAGAGCTCTTTAACATGCAAGATACAAAATGCTATTAAATAATTTGCTGTTTTTCCTGTAAGGAAGGAGTTCTTCCCAGAGTACTAATCTGCTTGGGGAAAAAAAAAAAGCCTCCTAATTTAGAAGAAAATGAGACTTTCACTCCACTCAGCAAACACCTCTGCTAACGCTTCATTAGTATGTATTTTCACATAATTCAATTAGCCAAAATACATACAAATGCTCACAGTACTGTTCCCAGCTCTGGGAGTGTCAGGGTGGCTTTAAACAGATCTGAAACAAAATTGCATAAATCGCATGTAAAGCTCTGTGCATACAAAGATACCTTCAGGGTTCTAATAAATTCATGAAACTTTTTTAAAGTATGATTTCCTAGCAGGCAATCACTTTTAATTAACAGGATCACCTACAGCAACACATGTCCTTCAAAAACTTACATTATTTTTTCTTTTTGAATTTCAAAGTTTCTGTAGTGAAAGTTGAATAGCTGAGTAGCTTAACCTCAAAAGGGTTCCAGGCTTTCATGACAGCTATAAATCACTGTGGTGCCTTCTTTATAAGAAGAAAAGATTCTTAACACAACAGAGAAAGAAGGAAACCGCTTTTTAGTCATAGCTAGAAGCAAGCATTTTCTCCAAAGGTCAAAAAACTTTTCCTCAGTTAAAGAATAATTTTTAAGGACATCGCAGCTACTTGTACAACTAACCTCGTGTAATTTACTTTATGAATTAAACATACAATTTTGAGGATTTGTGATTTTTCCCACTGGATGGGTGCCTCTCCTTCTGGAGGTGGCGTTGGAGCGTTTCCTTGCTTTTCTTGGGTTGGGATAAACATGGATGTTGATGACTGGATGGATGGACTTCTTTAATAGGCCCATCTCATTGTGGAAAATGGGCCTCGAGGTCCATTTATATCTGGTTTCTTTAAATGGGTCTGTATCTAACACTTTCTTTATAGCTTTAGAGCTGGAAGAGAAGTTAGAGGCAATCAGAGCCAAACTCCTTATTTTATAGATGGGGAAAGTGAGACCCAGAGAGATGAAGGTTGTATAGGCAACAGTTTCAGTGCTGGGATCCAAACCTAGGTCATCTGACTTCAAATCCAGTGCACTCTCTCCTGCACTGAATTTCCTCCTTAGTTAGGCACTATTTCCTAGATTAGATCAGGCCAATACCTGCAACCATCATCCTGGGGAGATGCACCCTGGCAGCTGCTCCTGCAGGGAATACAGCCACAGCTACTGCAGACCCCCAACACAAAGTTCTTGTCCCGAAAGTCCTTGGCATTGTCAAATGGTTCAACATCAGAAACAATACTATTTTATCAATGGAAATGATATGGTATCCCTGACAAAGTAGTCACTTAGCCTCTTCTTTCAGTGATAGGGAGCTCACCCCCTCCATTTTTAGCTTTGGGAGTCATTGAGTTCTCCCTTAGGTTGGAAGGAAATCAGTTTCTTTGGAACTTTCGCCAATTGATTATTCCCTGCCAGTACTACATACATCCTGTCTAGGTCCCCTCCTGGTAATCACAAGGATCCTAAAAACTTTTCCCAGTTTGCAAGACTGGGCTGTAGCATCTGAGAATTTTCTTGGGGGTAGAGGAGTCTTCAGGGAGTTCAAGACCTAGGATATCTCTAATGAAAACAAAATTCAGAGAAGTCACAATGTGTCTTATTTCACCTGTTTTCTTTCCCTACATTTCTCCAGTGATATCAGGTTATAATAAACACCAATGGCCACCCATGGAAAAGGAACAGAAGTCAGCAGAGAAGGGGCTAAAGGAGATGAGTAAGCAAGTAGAGGAATAACTGATAGGAAGAATTATACCTTGGCTAAATTTGAGTAGAAAGGAAGTCCCCATTTCTGGATGGAATCTGCTATGGGCTATAAACTAGTAAGTGTCTGAAACTAGATTTAAACTTAGATCTTTCTGACTCTGGAATTAACCCTCAGTCCACTGGGCCACCTAGCTGCCTCCGGAGTCAGTGAATCTGGGTTCAAATACACGAAATGCCAGCTATTGTTATTAAAAAGCCTCCTAACTAGAGGCATGGGCAGTTAGGTGGTGCAGTGTGGATAGGGTGTTGGGCCTGGAGTCAGGAAGATGAGTCTTCCTGAGTTCAAATCTGGCCTCAGAAACTTACCAGCTGTGTCCCTGGGCAGGTCACTTAACCCTGTTTGCCTTAGTTCCTCATCTGTAAAATGAGATGGAGAAGAAAATGGCAAACCATTCTAGTATCTTTGCCAAGAAAATCCCTAATGGGGTCACAAGAGTTGGACATGGCTGAACAACAGCAACAACTTTGTGTGTCTCGGCCAAGTTGTTAAAGCCAGAGAAGTGCAGGAGGGTAACCTGGCCCAGCTAAAGAGGGTGAAAGGTCCTGTGATCAGGAGTTTGAGAGAGCGAAGACTGTGAAATAGAAGTTTGCATTTAGCCTGGACAGATGAGCGTCCTAAGACCAGGTTGATGAAATGATACTTGCTCTGGGTTAAGTGGATGTGATCAAAATGAAGCAGGGTTAAGTGAAAGGCCTAAACAACAAAGAGATTACTGGGGATTAAGTAAATGATGATTATATAGGAGATTGTGGCTTGCTCAAGGATGAATGTCCTATGATTTGGGATAATATTTGGAGGTACCAATCAGCTCGTTTTCATCAAACAGAAACCAAGTGGTAACTGGGGAGACAGAGGTAATAAATGATCCCCAATGCAGCTGCTGAGAGTTATTATTGATCCATTTGGGCTTCAATATGGGTAAGAGTATTTGTTATTAATTGTCAAAGTTCAGGGGCAGCTAGGTGGTGCAGCAGATAGAGCACTGGCCCTGAAGTCAGGAGGACCTGAGTTCAAATCCAGCTTCAGACCAAATGCTTGACACTAGCTGTGTGACCCTGAGCAAGTCACTTAACCCCAACTGCCTAAAAAAAAAAAAAAAAAAAAAAAGTTCCACCAGAGTAGGATTCTGAGATGTGGGAGAAAAGGAAGGGATTCTAACACAAGGTAGGGGGAAAAGCTAATTGAATTAAACACAGCTTATCAAACTAGGCCTTTGCTCATTATCTGTAGGCACACCCTTCCCCCAAAAAACCAAACAAACCCATCCGAGAACCATGGGATCATACATTATTAAGAACTGAGTGTTGAATGATTATATGGCCAAATCTCTGTAAGAAACTCGTGTGTGTGTTGTGTGTGTGTGTGTGTATGAATCAGATGTTAGAATGACAGTGTCTGAATCATACAAGGAAGTCCAATGACAAATGATACTTGTGGGAAGCATAATTTAAAGAGAAAGTAGATAGAGGAGGGTATTATCTCAGCAAAGAAATTACTTGGAAGCAATGCTTCTGGGTGACAGAGGGTTAGGGAAGTTCTGGTCTCTTTAGTGCAGTCTTAATAGCAATGATCACCAGTGCCATAACTAAGGTATTTGCCCTAAGGCATCAAAAATTAGAAGGTAGTATGGTTAACTGTAGTAACTAATTCTCTCTCCCACTCACATGACTTTGTATTAATTACTTGTAGCATTATTTTCACATAGTAGATTTAGAGCTGGAAGGACATTAATAGTTATCTAGTTCAATTTCCTCATTTTACACATGAGGAAACTGAAATTCACAGAGGTTAAATGATGATTTTCAAAGTTGATTTGAGGGTGCTTTTGTGCTCCTTAGCTGTTTATTCTGGGAGTGCTGTTGTCCTGGGAACCAAAATTATTATTTTTTGTAGTCACTGAAAAAGAGGAGGTGGTAACACCATTTCAGATGCTGACCTTCCTTGAAAGGATTAGGGTTTGAATTCAGGTAAGGGAAAGAATTCTTGGGGTTCACATGACCTGGAGTAAAATAGAGATCAGTCAGACTGAATCTATAGATGGCCTCTGAATCAGACAGGGGACTGTCTTGTTAGAGTCAGGAAAGCCTCTTGCATAAGATGAGTGGGTTAGGAGCCACACTTCTCTCCAATCCATTCTCCACACAGCCTCCATATCGATTCCTAAATCATAATTCTGACCATTGCATTCCCCTACTTAAGAAACTCCAGGATGAAATTCTAATCCTGCGCTTTGAAATGTTATGTTCTTCACAACCTGGACTCAACTTACCTTTACATCCTTGTTGCATATTAATCCCTTCATGCTGTTCCCCATGCCCTCCACTCCATTGATTTACTGGCTGTCCCTCTAGCTTGGATTGCACTTCCTTCTTATCTCAGTCTCTAAGAAACTTTGCTTTCCTTCAAGGCACAGCTCAAACCCTACTTTCTTTATGCAGCTTTTCTGATGCCTTCAGCTGTTTATGCTTTTCTCTCAAAATCACTTTATCTATGTATATGTGTAAATAGGTATGTATATGTGTGTGTGTGTGTGTATGTTATGTGTGTGTTACAGTTAAAATTAAGGTAGACTGAAGCACAAAGTTCCGAGTGTGATCGATTTATTAGTAAAGCCGGAATTGACCAATATATAGGATCTCAGCTTCCTTAGCAAAGCTAAGACCCTGAATGAGGGGGGCAGCTTCTTTATACTTTTGGGTAATACAGGAAATAGGAAGGCTGGCATCATAGATGGAAGAAAATATGATTGGATGGACATTAGGAATGAGAGCTAGCAAAACCCCCCTGCTTCCCTCCTGTGACTAAGACATGTTCAAGTTCAAGTCTAACTGCATCTGCAAGGACAGAGATAGCAAACCAGACTTCTTTGGATAACAAACTAGACATCCTTGAAGGGCAGCTTGGTGGTGTAAAGATACTAGACCAGACTCCCTGGTGTCCACCTGCTTCCTTCAAGGGAAACAGATTTACTTGATCCAAGAACAGTACAGTGATGATTTCTAAACTTAACTTGTTATAAGCCAACTAAATTTCTGAATTAAGTTCAGAGACAAAAAAAATCACGACTTACGCAGTTACATTGCGAAATCAATTTACTGTAAGTAGGATTGATTTTTAAAAAGACAGAATCAATCTTATTATTTCACATATATATGTATACATACATATATAGTATATATCTATATGTGTACATGTTGTCTTACCCACCTAGACTTGATAAGCACCTTGTTGAGGACATGTGCACCTAGCATAGTGCATGGCACATAGTAGATGCTTAATAAATGCTTATTAATTGATTGGTTGCTAAGACAAAGTTATAGAATATAAATTTATTAAGAAGTATGAAATAGGAGGTCATGTTACTTGAAATATTTAATTATTGTTTAAAACCAAATAAACACCTATGGCCCTAAAGACTTTCAATTTAAAACCTTCCAAACTTCCTATTCCAGTTAAGTGAAAACTCTTTATCCTAGAACTTGTAACTTACCATGCCATGAGGCACTAGAGTAACTCTTTAGTGAAATGTACCAATTACAGTTCTCTGATATTTTAAAGTGTTGGAGTCTCCAACAAGTCCTAACCTATTACCTCAGTATGATGTGGAGATAGATGACTCTAGGTTCTCATTGGCTATGCCACCAGAACACAAATTCTGACAGGTTCTACCATGCTTGGGTATGGTCCCAGCAATAGACTGTCTCTGCTTTCTGAGGGCTAGCCCAGCTATGTATAGAGAGGCTCAGGGCTAGCAGGCTAGACACTTAGTAATGAATTCTTTGATCATGGCAATGCATGAAATCAAGAAATCAAGTGAAATGGTCCTCAGTCTTGTATGTTCTGTTTCAGTGATGGTAGCAAAGAGACAGAGGATGCTGAACATCACATAGTTTATAGATTGCCTATAAACATTAACTTTACTCAGTATTCTAAATGTGAGTTGTTTGTCTAGTGACCAATGAGTAGACATGCTGCTGTAAGAATTATATATTGCATGGCCCTTCCGCAGAGGATTTATGGGAAGAAATAAGCAATAGTCATCCAGAATGAGAAGGCAAGGATAGGTTGTAACTTTCATGGTAAGAGGGAGTGCCTATCTTAAGGAAACTACAGATTTGTTACAGTATCAAAGAATGGATAAGGCACTGAAAACATTTTACCTAAGTATGTTCCTATAGCTGTCTACAAGTAGTAATTTCCAATATTTTTAAAAGGAACATGGTGTAGTGCTACACAGGATCAGAAGAGCCTTAGCTCAAATCCCATCTCTGATATGAGATGTGTAACTCGAGGAAATCACCCAATTCTCAGAGCCTCAGTTCCCCTGATGGCAAAATGGGGATAATAATTCCCGCTCTACCTATCTCAAAGGTCATTACAAAGCTCAAATGAGATAATGGACCTAAAGTGCTTTCCAAATCTAAAAGCCCTAAATTTAGAGCGGCTCATTGTGATGAACACGGGCTTCTAGGACTGGTTGAGTCTCTAAACAATACATCCCCCAATTCAGACTTTTCACCAAATCAGACTGGCTTCATTCCTCTGCAGTTAGCCCACATCTGCGTGATGTTTTTAGTCTGGTGCATGTGCACCATCAGTCCTGGAGAAGCCAGTATCTGCCTGGTTTACAACGCAGCCTGGCCACTGATGGCCTCCCTTCCCTGACTGAAGTCTGTTCTTCTGAAGGTGACAGTGAACTCCTGGAGGCCACCCTTGACTTGGAGGGTTTTGTTCCTGTGGCTGCATCTGACAGCATCAGACAGGTGGGAGAGTGCCTGCCAGTCCAGAGGTAGACTTCCCCCTGCTCCTCATCCCTTCCCACTACTCTCGCCTTGTTGAATGTCATGACCATCAGGTAGGACACACCTGCTGTGTTGCTGAATGGACATGTTTTACAGGTCTTTGCAGGCAAAGAATTTCAAAGGACTTTAGTCAAGTAGATGTCAGTTAATTAAGCCACATACCCCACAGGGTGGATTGCAAACAATTTAACTATTGAGGCCCTGAGTTCATAAACAGATGAAATGAAGATGCCAGAGTTACCAGGCACATCCCTCTGGATACACTAAAGCTCTGCTTTCAACAGTTTGGTCAGAGTGATTAGAAAAGGCAACCATAGAGCAGAAAAGAGGAGGACATCAGTGAAAGATTATCATGTTGGTCTCTACCTTTGAACTCCAGAGAATAAACTCGAGATCCCCTTTTCAGGTGCGTCTCTGTGTGTGCTCGAGGTCACATGGCTTATGAATCTGGCAACACTTAACGCCACTTGCAGGGAGCATGTGTGCCCTCCGTCAGAACTCCGTAGGACCGCAGGCTTTAGAGCGGAAAGCCCCTGAGAGATCAAGACTTGTGCACGATCACAGAATCTCCACGTTGGAAAGGGCCTCAGAAGCCACCCGGTCCCACCCATTCCCGAACAAGAATCCCCTTTATAATATACCCGACAGGTGCTCATCCAGCTTTTGCTTGAAGGTCTCAAGTAATGGGAAGCCCCCCCTGTCTCTTGAGGGAGCCTGTTCCACTTTGCTATCATTCTAATGATTAGAAAGATTTTCCTCAGGTGAAGCCCGGATTTGCCCTTTTGCATTCAGGCCGCCCCTGCCAGCTCCGCATTTTACAGAGGATGAAAATGGGGACCACAAATGGTATGGGGCTCCCTCAAGGCCAGTAGTTAGCAGAGCCAGGAATAGAACCCAGCCTTCCTCTTTTCCAATCCAAGGCATATTTCTCTCTGCCCCCAATACCTTGATTGCTTACTACAGGGAGCTTGTCCAACGTTTGAGGACCTCATGTGGAAAAGAGTGTATACGTGTTCAATTTGCATTCAGTATTCAATATGCATTTATTAATCACCGATAGGCACTTATTAATCACCTGTGATGAGCCAAGGTATACGCTAGAGGCCAGAGGTTCCCAGACTTATTTGGCATACCGCCCCCTTTTAAAAAAAAAATTACTCAGCACCCCCCTGGAAATCTACTTTCTTTAACCCTATGACATTTTAAAAAAATTTGCATCATTTCAAAAAAATATATTTTTAAAAATGACATCTTAAATTTAATAATTTATTGTAAATCCGTGGTTTTTTTTCCTCTGCATTGAAATTTTGACGATGTAATATTGCATCATGTAACCATAAACAAGTCATTGCACACACATATTCTTGCTGATGCATGCTAGACTTCCTGACAATTTGTGACAAACTTGCATGCCAACACTTGCTTATTAAGACCTGTTAGTGGACTTGACCACTGGTGGGTTATAACTTGCATTTTGTATGTTTATTTGGAAAATAATGTAATCACTGTGACTTTAACTTAGATAAACAACAGATGGAACATGTAAGAATGGTTTTCAAATTTTTCTTATCTTCTCTTTTTTCCTTATGCTTCCACCACCCCCTTATTTTTACTCAATGTCCCCCAGTTGCACCTGAGGCTGCTACTGCTCCCTTGGATCATTCCAGCGCACCCTAGGGGTGGTATCTCCCACTTTGGGAACCTATGTGCTAGGCCTTCTATGTAAATTACACTGTGCTATTCTCTATTTCTGATGAGGATGGGGACAGAAGAGGCTTCGGTTAGATATATGGGAGGGATTAATGATGTTATAAATAAATTTGAACTTTGCTGTAATGTTCCTGATTGGGTGGATTTACCTATATCATGGGTGAAATCATTCATTGCAAGTGGCAAGTAGCTTTAGGGTAAAAGTATGATAAAATGTAGGCCAGCTAGGTGGCACAATGGATAGAGCACTGGACCTGAAATCAGGAAGACTCTATCTTCCTGAGTTCAAATCTGACCCCATACACTTACTAGCTGTGTGACCTGGGCAAGTCAGTTTACCCTGTTTGCCTTGTTTTTCTCATCTATAAAATGAACTAGAAAAGGAAATGGCAAACCCCTACAGTACCTCTGCCAAGAAAACCCCAAATGGGGTCATGAAGAATTGGACACAACTGAAACAACTGATCAACAAAAATGATAAATTATGTAGTCTTTTTTAAAAATTTATGATTTAATAATAACAAACATTTATATAATGCTTTAAGATTTGCAGAGTGCAAATATGATCTCATCTGATTCTCACAATAATATTGTGAGGTAGTGTGAGGGACTGTCTGATGTTGCCTACTGCCAAGTGCGGGTTGTGGCAAGATTGGGGTAGGATCTGGGTATTTGGAAGTAACCGGAGCTCACGCTCCTGACGCAGGGGCTGTGGTGGGCGGAGTTGTGGTGAACTGGGATGGGCTGGATACAGAGTAGTCCTGAGGCAGTGGGCAGTGCTATGTGAGATAAGCTGGGGAAGGTACAGAATACGAGGAAGTAGCTGGAGCACGTGCTCCTGAGGTAGGGGGCTGTGCCACGTGGGAGTGGGATGGCAGAGGACGAGTTCCCTTTGCTTAGTCCCCTCCCTAAGTGCAACGTCAACCGCAGACGCCTCCTTCCTGTGTCCTTCCTGACTTCCTGGGTCACGTACCTTCCCTTTGTGTAGCACTGACCCCAGACGCCTCCTCCCGGTATCTGGGCCTGACTTCCTAGGTCACGTACTCTTTGTCTATGCACTAATCCCAGACGTCTCCTTCCCGTATCCGGTCCTAGCCTCCTGCGTCACTTCCTCTCCCTTGGTGCGCTAAACTCAGACATCCCCTTCCGGTATCTGACCCTACAATCATTGACTAGTAGGCGGACTGAGGAGGAGGGACTAAGTAGGTACGTAAGGAACGATCGTGGTGGGATCACGCGCTCTGTTTGCTCCTGCTCTGTTGCTCTGGCCTTCCTGCTTGGCCTTGCTGTGATGGCCTCTGAATAAAGCTCTGGTGTTGGCACCTCCTGGTAGGCTCATCTCTGTGTTTATCCGGTTGAGGACCGAAGACTGGTAAGTATGACTCTGGCAGCCTGCTCCTTATAGGAGGAGAGTGCATGGTGCGGCCGGCACAAGTGGCGCCCAACGTGGGGCGGAGGAAATAGGCCAGAGGCCCCGTGGATCAGCTGGTCTGGTCGCAGGAAGAGAGACGAGACCAGTAGCCAATAGGGTGAAGGAAGGAAGATGGGACAGATGTTTGTTAAGGTCCCGGATCGGGAGGTGCTAGGGAAAGAAGTATATAAAAGAGTGAAAGAAGCGGAAATCAGTAGTGAGGAAGAATCAGGGAGTGAGGCAGAGGACACTGGAAACAGGGAATGGGAGAATAAGCAAGGGAAAAGAAAGCAAGGCTGGGCAGGAGGGCAGGAGCAGGAGAGTAGGAGCAAGAGAGCAGGAGGCCGTAGCAAGGAAAGCCATGTGGAGGGGCGGCCCCCTCCCCCACACTTATCCGATGGAGGGAGGACCTGGGCCCCTTTAGAATGGAAGAAATTTAAGGAGTTAAAAGAGACACTAAATACAGTGTTTGCAGCTGTCTCCCAATGTGCCCTACAGGCTTTTAGTAGGATTCAGGCTTTGGGGAAACAAAGGCCCTCCATGACCAAGATTAAAAAAGGTCCTGATAAACCCTTCCCGGATTTTGTGGCCTGCCTACAGGCGGGCCATTTGGAAAGGGCTATCAGAAGTGCTGAAAACAAAAGAGACTAAATTGTGTTATCTATGTGGCAAAGCCGGTCATTTCAAGGCGCAATGCTGCCAGAAACCTGGTGGAGCCCGCCCCAAGGTAATTTGTTACAATTGTAACAAATCCGGCCATTATGCTAAGGAATGCCACAAGTCCAAGTGGGGAAACGGGGCAAGGGGCCCCTCAACAAGCTTACCAGATGGAAGCTCCACCCCCTCAGAATGCGCCGTCGGGGCTGCATCAGGAATATCTCTGACTTCTACCCTGTGGTTGGGACTTCCCCTTTACAGCAAAGGAAATTTCCAAATTGACCCCGGTGGTTGCTGGTTTGAGATACAATTTATGGGGAAGGGATATTTTGAAGGCTTGTGGGGCATCTGTTTACATACCACCCCTGCAGGATTTTTAATTGGGGCCATTGGACAATGAGTAAAATTTTCTTGTATCAGACCCACTCCTCTAACATGGAGATCTAATAACCCAGTCTGGGTACCCCAATGGCCCCTCCCTGCAGAGAAAGCCCAGGCTTTACGTGATATAGTGCAGCACCAGTTACAGGTGGGGCACATTGAGCCCACATCCAGCCCCTGGAACAGCCCAGTGTTTGTAATAAAAAAGAAATCAGGGAAATTTCAAATGTTAATAGATCTCAGGGCGGTTAACACCACCCTAGAGCCCATGGGAACCCTACAGCCTGGCCTCCCCTCCCCTAATTTAGTGCCTTCTGGATGGCCTGTGACAGTCATAGACATCCAAGATTGTTTTTTCTCTATCCCATTATCCCCAGAATATAGAAAGAGATTTGCCTTTACCATACCCACTACCAATAATGCAGGACCAGATTTAAGATATCAGTGGAAGGTCCTGCCCCAAGGAATGTGCTGCAGTCCCACCTTATGTCAGGCTTATGTGGGGAGAGTGCTGGACCCTATCAGGGACAAATGGCTTAAAGCCACAATACTTCATTATATGGATGATATTTTATTAGCCACTAGCACTGATGAGACACTAGCAAGATTGATAAAAGAAATAGTCTCTGCTCTTGCTCATTATGGTTTGGTGGTAGCCTCTGACAAAGTCCAACAAAATTACCCACTCACATACCTAGGCCTTCGTATGGAGGCTGTTTCTATTAGCAACCATATTCCTGAACTAGGGCTTGATAAGATAACCACCTTGAATCACTTCCAAAAGTTAGTGGGACAGATCCAATGGCTCAGGGCCCGCACACCCATTTCTCCTGCTGTAATGCAGCCTTTATATGATATATTAAAAGGAAATTCAGATTTGAACTCCCCTCGGGCATGGACTCCTGCTGCTAAGGCAGCAGTGTCCCAAATTTTCTCACTTGCTGCCCAGGCCCAGACCACCAGATGGGACCCCAAAGGTAGAATAGAGGTCTCCTTGGTCAATCAACAGAGCCCTTTTTGTGTTATACACCAAGGTCCCAAATTATTAGAATTTGTATATGCAAAGAAGGCTCACAAGGTACTGCCAAATTATTATGAGATGTTAGGGGAACTAGCCTTAGCTGCAGTACAAAGGGCTGTCCACTTGTCTGGGCAGCGACCTTTACTTTACTCGATTTTTGAACCTGGTCAGTGAGAAGCCATTATGCAAACCTATTGGTCTTGGGCACATTGCTCCCAATGGGCCGAGATAAGTCCCCATTCCTCCTGCCTGCTTCTCCCCATGCTAGAGCAAATAACCTTAGTACCACCCCAACGAAAGGTTATGGGAGAACCTGTTCAAGGCCCAAATGTTTTCACTGATGCTACAAAAAACAAAAAGGCCTCTATTTATCATGAGGCCTCCAAGGAAATAACAGTATTAGAAACCCCCTATGACTCTACCCAGAGAAATGAGCTCTTTGCCATCCTCCATGCATGCCGTAAATATCCTGAGCCTATAAACATAATCTCTGATAGTCTATATGCAGTAAAGGTTCTTAGATGCATAGAGGACGCCATCCTCCAACCTCATAATTCCACCATATCCTCTCTCCTGAGGGAATTACAGCAAATTTTGTTGCAGTGAAACAACCCCCTCTACGTTCTCCATGTTTATTCTCATCAGTCCACCTCAGGAGGCATTTTTGAGGGTAATGATGTAGCAGATCGTGCTTTACAGTGCTCCCTACTGCCAGTCCTCACCCCTCCTGAACAAGCCCATGAATTTTTGCACCTACCAGCGAGCTCCCTGAGATGCCTGTATGGTTTAATTCGTGAACAGGCTCGACAAATTGTGAGGCGATGTGTGCGCTGTGTTCCTTTTCTCCCCCCTCCATCCAGTAAGGGGATTAACCCACGAGGTCTTTTTCCCAATGACTTGTGGCAAATGGATGTCACTCATCTTGGCCGTGTCACTATCCATGTCTGCATTGATACTTTTTCCAAATTTATAATGGCCACTGTATCCAGTAAGGAGAACACCCCATCAGTTATTAAGCATCTGTACCATTGCTTCGCCTCTGTGGGGATCCCTCACGTCATTAAAACTGACAACGGGCCTGCCTATTTATCTACACAAATGACTGCCTTTTTTACATCCTTTGGCATTAAGCCTGTTACAGGGATCCCCTATAACCCCACAGGTCAGGCTATTGTTGAGCGAGCCCATCGTACCTTGAAAGCTACCCTCAGTAAACAAAAAGGGGGAGTAGGAGGTCGGGGCTCTGGGCGGTGGCCTACTCAAGCAGATGTGGATAAAGCTTTATATACATACAATTTTCTCTGTCTAGATAGAGATATGGGCCTATCCCCTAGCATGCTACAGCTAATAACACCACCCACTTGTAATTCATCTGGCCCCTTAAAAACAGCACTACATGCACCATCCCTTAACCAGAAAGTCCTCTGGAAGGACGATGAGGGAAACTGGCAAGGCCCATCTCTAGCGTTGTGGAGAGGGCCGGGGTATTTATGTCTTACAGATCCTGATGGCCAGAGCCACTGAGTACCAGAAAGAAGAACAAAATGAGTTAAAGAAGCCCCGGGAGAGACAACAAGCATGGGAGAAGAAACACAGTCTACAGAAAATTCAGAGAGAGCAGAAAGAAAAGACAGTTAGGATGACTAAACTGAGTAAACTGTTTTCACTTTTTGCGCTATCAGGACTTTGCCACAGGTTGCATCAGCTCCAGTGCCCTGGGACACAAGAGAGAATGGCTGGGGGCACTTGCGTTGGCAGCATCCATCTTCGAGGAGTTCCAGATGCAGGACTTATATAGTGGATAGCAATTGCTTGCCTCAAAAAATAGAGGAACTGGCCAATAAATTCGCCCAAGCCCTCCAAGTGCAGGCTGATATTGATCAGCAGCTGGAGGAGCAGATTCATAAAGTCGCATTGGCTACTCAGGACATTGGGAATGAACTTATGTGGCTGGAATTGAGACAGCAGTTGCCATGCCATGGCTGATATTGATCCATCTGTGTAACACCCTTAAACCATAACACCACTTGCGACGCCCTTTCACAAAGCATAAATGACACTCTCCCTTTCTTTTCTATTTTGTGTAATGATACCCGTGCCCTTTCCCAGATCCAGGCTACAAATCTTTCCTCTGTACTCCAGGCTTTACGGGTGTTAATTACACTGGCACGGAACATATCTGACACTTGGCACCAGCACGAGACTGATGATATTGTTCATCACCTTAGCGATTGGATTAAGCATGCCTCTTTCCCCATCCCCTCCCTTGTAATCCATTGGGCATTTATAACTCTTTTTGCATTTATACATTTATTGTTACTACCCACTATATTAGGATGTTTCCTTAGGATTCTTAGAGGTTCAATAGAGGCTCTCAGAACCGAAGGCCTAGTATGGAGACCCCGTCTCCGCCCCCTCTATTAAACAAAAAGGGGGAATTGTGAGGGACTGTCTGATGTTGGCTACTGCCAAGTGCGGATTGTGGCAAGATTGGGGTAGGATCTGGGTATTTGGAAGTAACCGGAGCTCACGCTCCTGACGCAGGGGCTGTGGTGGGCGGAGTTGTGGTGAACTGGGATGGGCTGGATGCAGAGTAGTCCTGAGGCAGTGGGCAGTGCTATGTGAGATAAGCTGGGGAAGGTACAGAATACAAGGAAGTAGCTGGAGCACATGCTCCTGAGGCAGGGGGCTGTGCCACGTGGGAGTGGGATGGCAGAGGACGAGTTTCCTTTGCTTAGTCCCCTCCCTAAGTGCAACGTCAACCCCAGACGCCTCCTTCCTGTGTCCTTCCTGACTTCCTGGGTCACGTACCTTCCCTTTATGTAGCACTGACCCCAGACGCCTCCTCCCGGTATCTGGGCCTGACTTCCTAGGTCACGTACTCTTTGTCTATGCACTAATCCCAGACGTCTCCTTCCTGTATCCGGTCCTAGCCTCCTGCGTCACTTCCTCTCCCTTGGTGCGCTAAACTCAGACATCCCCTTCCGGTATCTGACCCTACAATCATTGACTAGTAGGCGGGCTGAGGAGGAGGGGCTAAGTAGGTACATAAGGAACGATCGTGGTGGGATCACGCGCTCTGTTTGTTCCTGCTCTGTTGCTCTGGCCTTCCTGCTTGGCCTTGCTGTGATGGCCTCTGAATAAAGCTCTGGTGTTGGCACCTCCTGGTAGGCTCATCTCTGTGTTTATCCGGTTGAGGACCGAAGACTGGTAAGTATGACTCTGGCAGCCTGCTCCTTATAGGAGGAGAGTGCACGGCCAAGGTAGCTGCTATTATTATCCAGATGAGGAAACTGAAATAGAGAGCAGTTAGATTGCCCAGGGTCATGCAGATAATAGGTGTTTGAGGCTGAACTTAAACTCCAGCCTTCTTGACTCCAGGCCCAGCACTCTCTAAGCTGGGCCTGGAGTCAGAAAGACTGCAGTTTAAATTCAGCCTCAGACATCTACTAGCTGTGTGACCCTGAGCAAATCACTTAACTTCTGTTTGCCTCAGTTTCCTGATCTGCAAAATGGAGATAATAATAGCAACTACCTCTCAGGGTGTTGGGAGGATCAACTGGGATAATATTTGTAAAAAGCACTTATCATGGTGCCTGGCACATAAGAGGCATTATATAAATGTTTATGCCCTTCCCCTGCCCCTTCATTAGCATAGGAGCTTCTGGTGAGGACATTCCCTCTGACAATGCAGGTCAGTGGCTTCTTGGTAATCTATAGTCTTGGGCATTTGCCTGGGGCTAAGTGACATACCTAGAATCACGTAGCCATATGAAGGATTTGAACCCAGGTCATGCTGGTTCTAAAGCTCACCCTCTATTCACTACACCACAATGTTTCATCGTAGGATATGGTTAGACTTAAAAAATGGGGGGGGGGGGGAATGTTAGTACTATCTCCAGATAAAGCCGTAAAGTAATAAATAAAGTATAAAACAATGGTTCTAGCCCCTAATCTCTCTATTTCCTAGTTAGGCACCCTCCAACCCAAGGTGGAATTTCCTCATGATGTCATTTGGCTATTCATTGATCCCCACTGAAGGGAGACAACTAGGTGGCACAATAGTTAGAACTCTGGCCCTGGAGTCAGGAAGATCTGAGTTCAAATCCAACCTCAGACATTTCTTAGCTGTGTGACCCTGGCCAGTTCACTTGACCTCTATCTCAGTTTCCTCAAATGAAAATGGGGATGATAACAGCACCTTCCTCCCAGAGTTGTTATGAGGATCAAATGAGGTAATATTCATGAAGCTCTTGGTATAATGCATATAGTAGGCATTTGATAAATGTTTATTCCTTCCCTTCCCCCCTCCCCAAAGGTTCTGTGTCAATCTACCAGTCCTTAGGTAGAGTTTTTTACTCATAACTTTTTCTTTTTGCTTCTGTGCTAACTCCCTTCACCTTCCTTCCCTTTCTTCCACCCCTGCCTCCCCTGCCTACAATCACCAGCAACATTGGAGTCCAGGTTACATTATTCCAAGGCTTGAGTTTCTCTAAGTAATATTGTAAAATGAAAGCAAAGGTAGTTCGACTGTCTCTTTGTATTGATTCACTGGTGTATTAAGGAATTGTCTCCAGAAGGTCACTATGTTAGCACAATGGCTAGGGGAAATGGTGGGCCAGCAGCAGGTGAAACCGCATTTGTTTCTCCATTTCTGGCATTCAAGGTTGGCTATAGCTGGGGATTTAAAAAGAAGGAAGAATTGTGACTGTTGCTGGGGATATTAGGCTGGCCTTAATCTGTCTTTAAGCAGATTTTGTCGCTTGCAGAAAAAGGTTCATGTCCAGGTAAGTCTCTGGACCTCAGGAAGGTCATGATTCCATTGTCTGGGCTTCCCAAGAACCCTCCCTGGTGGAGTTGTATCTCTGTGTGTTTTCCTCATTTGCTGACCCAGCAGAAGCTTTACAGATCAAATGAGGTAATATTTGCAACATGTTTAGCACAGTGTCTGGCACATAGTAGGTGCATAATAAATGCTTGCTCCCCTATCCAGAAGGAAAGTAACTTGGAGTGCAATGTGTGGTGTAGGCATTTGCCTCCCCTGGTTGTGTTGTGGTATGATTTTGTTTGCTACTTCTCCTAGTGGTAAGGCATCAGGTTTTTTTTACAAGTGCACCTGTAATCATTAAACCATGTAAATGTAGTCCTATCTTCATTTCTGATCATGCAACCAACAAACATTTCGGGTACTGTACTGTGTGGCTGTAAGCAAAAAAATAAAACAGCCTCTGCCCTCAATGTGCTTACATTCCATAGAGATAACAGCATGAATAGACAAATATACATGTATACAATAATTTTTGGAGGAAGGGGGGATTATGAAAGATCTCATGTAGAAGGTACCACATGAGAGAACTCTGAGGAAACTAGGGATTCTAAGACATGAAAAGAGATGGGAGAGAGGCTGGAGATGGAGTACCAGACATTAGGAATAACTAGACCAGTGAAGACAATAATGTGTAGTAGAGCTGGAGAGGTAGGATGGGGCCAAGGTGTGAAAAACTTTACATGCTAATTAGAGAAGGTTGTATTTGATCCTAGAGATAATAGGGGAGCATTAGAGTTTATTAAGTCGAGGAACAACATGGCTATATCTAGGCTTTAGGAAAATCACTTTTACAGCTGTGTAGAGTATGGATTAGAGAGGGGAGAGACTTGAAGTAGGGAAGCCAATGGGAAATATGATGGGAGGGCTGTCTTTGCTCCATCAGCCTGTATACCCTTGTGGCATCCTAAGTCATAATACATGGCTTCAGTGTAAATACTTTGACCATTTCACTGATGCTTTTTTTCTCCTCTATGGTTTTCTGTATCCTCTCCTTTTTGAGCCCTTCTCTCTGTCTAGGATTTGATCATTGGATGCATGCTGAGAAAATTATTTGTATTTTCATAGTGGCCTTTTAGAGATAAGACCTTAACCTCATGATGTGACTTGAAGGCATATGGATTGGTCTCCAGATACCCTTCAGGTTCCATTGCAAAGGCGGCTCCTTGGGTGAAGAAGGCTCTCACAAGCACCAGCCTCGAAAGGAGTCTCCCTTCATAGGCTGTAGGATTCTCTTCTCCAGGGTCTGTAACAACGTCATCTCTGTCTAGGATGGCATAACCAAGGTTCTGCCTGTGGCAAGAGGACAGACCTTATGTAAGACTTCTCAAGGATACTCCATGCCTTCTGAGTCTTCGCTTCTGTGGTATACATAACATGGATTTTCTATGTCCCTGAGGTATTTTGGCTGGAGGAAATCTGATATAGAGGAAACCCCTAGACTTGGAATCTAAGTTCCTAGACTTGGATTAAGAAGAACCAGGTTTGGGTCTGTGTGATGTAAGACAAGTTCCTTAAAAAGCCCTTCTCTGAGCCTCACTTCCTTATCATCTTTAAAATCAGTATGATGTTAATGGCACTGCTGAAGCCACAGGGTTTGGGAGGCTCAAATGGGATAATGTGTTTGAAAGTGCTATTTATGTATAGAAAGGATCTATGATTTCACCACTGTGGGAACTCCTTTCACCAACCTAGATGGCTGGCAACCCACATGGATGGCAAATCATCTAAAACAGTCTGAGAGAGGGAAAGTGACTTGCCTGTGGTTGCACAGCTGGTGAATGACTGAGGTAAGATCGGAATTCAGGTCTTCTTGAAGTCTATCATCCCATACTTATCTTGTTGTATAGAGACAACTAACATAAGTATTTAAGCCCTACTATGGGAGGGGAGGGACAGGGGAAGGGTAGAAAGAGAAGGAAAGAAAGAAGGAGGAAAGGAAGGAGAAAGGGAAGAGTGGAAGAAAGGAAGGAGGGAGTAAAGGGAAAAATGAAGAAAAGAAGGAAAGAAGGAAGGAAGGAGAGGAAGGAAGAGAAGAAAGAAGGAGGGAAGGAAAAAAGGTAAAAAGGAAGGAAGGGAAGAAGCAAGGAAGGAAAGGAGGAAGGAAAGAAGAAGAAGGAAGAAAGAAAGATAGGGAGAAGGAAGTAAGGAGGAAAGAAAGATTGGAAGGAAGGGAAAGAGGGAAGGAAGGAAGAGGAAGGAGGAAGGAAAGGAACAAAAGAAGGAAGAAGGGAAGGAAGAATGGAAGAGAAGGAAAGAAGAAGGAGGAAAAAGGAAGGTAGGGAAGGAAGGGAGGAAGGAGTAAAGGAAAGAAGGAAGAAAGAAAGGAAGAGAGAAAGGAAGGAGTGAAGGAAGGGAAGAAGGGAGGGAGGAAGGAAAAGAACATTTATTAAATATGCCAGCCACTGGAACTTAATGAATACTCACTGATATTTTTCCCCTCCCCAGAGACATAAAATTTCTGAATGGTGAAGATCATAGGATCATTCATTCATGCGATTGGAAGGGACCTTAGAGATTATGTAATCCAACTTCCCATGCAACACATGAATCCTTTCTACAGCACTCCTGGCAACAGGTTGTTGCCAGGGTCATTTGAGGATTCATAGAATTTTATTGCTGGAAAGGACCTTAAAGATCTTTGGGTTTCAGCTGTCTAGATGAAGTAACTGAGTTTCTTGAGCCAGGTCATATATTTTGAACCAGGACAAAATAAGTCTCCTGAATTCTCAGACAGTGTTCTTATTCACTACACAATTCTCTCTCTGTGGTATTCATGGTTTTCTTCCTTGATTTGGCCCTTTGGAGAAAACTAGAAAGAAGCTTGGAGAAGAAGAATCTGAGTGCTAATTAGAATAAATAATACTGCAGTATATGAGGTATAACTAGAAAGCAATAAATGAATTTTTTGGTGAATATGAGAGAACTTAGCCTTCCTAACGAGTTTTGTCCTTTAGAGTAGTCCCCTTAGGAGACTGTATACATTTTAGTGATGCTGCCATTACTCCAAGCATTTTTGGGACTTCTCTTTGGAAACTGCCTTCAGAGCCAATCTATGGGCCACATAAGAAAACTGATCTCATTACTTCATAATCACAACTTTTCACTGATCACAAACTGTGTTCTCCAGCTTGATCACTCACTTTATTTACCAAACTTAATGTCTAGTGACTTTTAACTGTTTCTAAAAAACAAAAAGGGGAAGCTAGGTGGCACAGTGGATAGAGTGCTGGGCCTGTAGGCAGGAAAACTCATCTTCATGAGCTCAAATCTAGCCTCTAGCTGTGTGACCCCAGGTAAGTCACTTAACCCTGTTTGCCTCAGTTTCTTCATCTGTAAAATGAACTGGAGAAGGAAATGGTTTACCACTCCAGTATCTCTGCCAAGAAAACCCCAAATAGGGTCAGGTCTCTTCATTAGAGCTTTTCAGTATTATGGGGACTAATACAATTACATCAACAAATAGGAACATTTGGAATCCTTCAATCTCTATAGGGAATGATGGAGAGATCCCTCATGGAAAAATGTTTGGAAGACCTGGAAAAGAGCTACACAGAACAAGAAGGCCTGGGTGGGTTGCAGTCTGCCTCATTGGATGGAGCAGCCACAATCTCAAAGCCACATGCATTGCCATATGCATTCTATATTTCTGTCCAACAACATGATTTCATCTATATCAAGATGAATATCGACATTGAAATGAAGTTGGACATGACCGAAAATGGCTGAACAACAACAACCGAAAAATCTAAGTAGATCCTCAAAAGATGAAGATTTACCATCACTGATCACATTTAGAAGAATGTGTCACAGTCTCTGAAGGCAGATCTCAAAGAGACATTTCAGAAGTGTTTTGAATAATCATGGCATCATTAGAATGTGCATACAATCTCCCAAGGAAACTAGTTTGAAGGGGACTCAAATAAAATACAAGTATATGTATATTTTAGACAAAACATATGCTGTTTTATCATCACATTCTCTATATACTGGTAAGTTGAGTTACCTTACATTTTAAAATAAGAATATATTTTATTTGACAATAAGAATATAAAAATTTAAAATTAGAAGAGAATGCAATCCATTGCAAGTTTGGTGATACGATCCCCATAAAATAGTCCATGCCAAGAAGGACAGGGACTGAAGATTTGAAGGTTATGACTGAGTGTGAAAAGGGTAAAAAGATTTTACTCAGTTTTATTGTTTCCTCTTTCTTGAAAACACCAAGAAAGGGATTTTTTTCCTTGTCCCTCAACCCCAAAAACATGACCCATTTGGAACAAACATAACTGCTTGTGCAGGTATTAGATATGGTAGTTTTGAGTCACTCTAAGGACAGCGCCTGAATTAAAGGAAAGGCCACATAAGAGGAAATAAAAGGATCTGTTGGGAGATCAAATGAAGCATTTGTATAGAACCTTATTCAAAATGGATACAAATGCATCAATTCTTCAGAATTATAGGTGAATCAAAGGAAAATTACATCTAAGAAGAGAGCCGCCAACCAGGAGTCTAATCGTGGATGAGGCATAGATGCATCTTTGAAGATTCCTGTCTGGGCTGCCAAAGAGCCAGATGTTGCAGGTGGAATTATATCTTCTCCAGCTTAGCATCTGGATCATATAAGTGTTCCATAGAAAATGAAGAGGTGTGGAAGAAAGTGGTGAAAATGACCATTTGAAAATGCATTTTTGAAAATCAACTGGCTTTGAAGGATGCAGAGCAAATTTACTTTTTATTACGACCAAGTTCAATATCATTTTTATTATTGGTGGTAGATATGGAGAATGGCCTCTTAAACTCCAGAGCAGGGAGTACCCATAGATTTCCTTCTGAAGAGCTTTCAGAAAATTTTATGACTTCCAACAATTTTCCTCTTCTTCTTGGAGTAATAGTACAGGACATGGATGCCTCCTTGGTAATTGGGGCTGTCAATGAATGGGTTAATAATAATATCAATGATGATGATAAGGATGATAATAGTGAGCCTTATTCTTCCAGTTCTATAAATAGGTAGAAGGCTTTCCTGCCTGGGTAAATTTCATCCTAGTCTGCATTTCATAATATGAGATGTGGGTTGTTACCACAAATATGATAAGATGGACTATATGCTCTAAGACCCTTAAGTTGTAAAATAGTTGCTGATCTGCATTAACAGAAGTAGCTTCTTCATCACGACTTCTTGGTATTGATGAAATACTGTTTTTGGACAGAAATAGAGAATACATGTGGCAACATATTGGCTTTGAGATTAGAGAATACATGTGGCAATATATTGGCTTTGAGATTGTGGCTGCGCCACCCAGTGAGGCAGATTGCAACCTATCCAGGCCTTCTTGTCCTGTGCAGCTCTTTTCCAGGTCTTCCAAACATTTTTCCATGAGGGATCTCTCCATCATTCCCTACAGATAGTGAAGTACTCAAAATATTCCTACTTGCTGATATAATTGCATCAGTCCCCATAATACTACACAGCTCTAAAGAACTTGGCTATAGGTTCTTCTAGGTCTTTTAAACATTTTGGAGGTACCAGTGTAGCACTCAAGATGGCACAGACTAGTTATGCCTCACTCCCATTACCACTGGTACTCCCCCTTTTCAGATCACACGTTTCCTTGATAATATCTTTTACTTTCTTTCATAATACTTTTCATACAGTGTTTCCTGTGTACCCACCATGGGTTCTTCCATTGCCCTTTTGGTCACCCACACAATTCTGATTCTTTAGAGACTGCAATATTCCATGACTTTTAGCCAAGCAGTATCACTGATAGAATCTGGACTTGCTAAAATGGGTTTCTATTACAGAGAATGGTCTGGTATTGAAAATGCAGCACTTTTCCTCAGTTTTCTTTTCCCCTGATTGAATTTTGGGCCCCAATCATTGTCTAGCTGAATGATCTGTTCAAGGTATGTGTATGGACAGGCTAAACCAAGGGACTGCTCTTCCAATTGAATGTCATCCTAGTCTAAACAACAGGTATTTGAAGTTTTTACTAGGTGGATTGATATTTTTTTGAGTGGCTGTTTATCTCACTGAGGAGGCTTTCTCATATTCTGTGGCCTGAGACAATCAGGACGATGTCATATACAAATAGGAGCCTCTGGAAAACTGCACCATCTATAGGGAATCCCTCTTTCATTTGTATTCTGGGCTGGGTATTCTGTCTGACAGTGGCCAGCACATTTGGTGAGTACAATCTATAACTGTTTTATAGTTCACATAATCTGATTCCACATTATAGTAACAAGAACAGAAAACATTTATTTAGTGCTTTAAGGTTTACAAAGAGCTTTATATCTCATTTTATCCTCACAACAACTGTGGGAAGTAGGTGGTATTATTATTATTCTCGTTTTACAGATAAGGAGACAAACAGAGGTTATGTGTCTCACCCAGGTTCACCCAGCTACTAATTGCAGCTGGATTTGAGCTCAAGTCTTGACTCTAGACCATCACTCTATCCACTACACCACCTAGGTCTCTCTGTTCATCAATATTGTCTCTATGTTTAGGTCTGTCGAGGAATCTTGGGTGATCATAACAAGCATGGAGGACCCCTAGTTGGATGGGAGTCTTTAAGGCTGTGATTTGCTTTATGGAGCCAAATGCAATTTTGTAAGCATTGCAACAAACATGGATTGTTTGTATTCCCTACACTTTTCTGTCAATTGTGGGATTGCAAATATGTGATCTATGATAGAAAGATATCTGCAAAAGCTTTCCCTTTCCATTTGAATTTTATTCACATTTATTCCTTTCATTTTATTCACATTTTATTTCAAGTCATTTAGTTCAACCTGTTCCTGACTGTGAATTCCCTCTACAACATCCCCGATAACTTATTGTCCAACCTTTACTTGAAGACCCTTGCGGGTAGGAACCCATTGCATCATGAAGCTGCCCATTCCATTTGGGGATCTTTCCCACAATTTCTAAAGGGAGCATGGGATGATAGACAGAGAGCTGTCCTCAAAGCGAGAAAGGTCTGTCTCTGACACATATTGGCTATGTAACCTTAGGTGAATCATTTCACTTCTCAGGCCCTTCTCAAGACTAAATTGCAGAAAAGGAGCTGACTTGCATTGATAGACAGTTGCCTGAAGCAAGAGTGTTGTAGACAGATGAAACCACAGGTCCAATTGCTTACCCTACTCAGCAATCAGGGAGCTCACCAAGGCTATCACTGAGATGCGTGCAGATGATTTTCTTGAAGTTTTCATATAGATAAGAAGGTAGACTTCTGCGTCAGCAGATGCTGATGTGTTTCCACTCACATTTTTTGCCGTCATGTCTTTGAGAGATCTTGAAAATTTATATCTCAGTGCTTTTAAAACTGGTGTGTTTCTTGCACAGATTTCTTCTGTTTATGTATGGCCAAGGAAAAGTTTCTAGGGCTTCACTTCTCATGATGCTTGAGAAGAGGAAACATTGTCCATTGGGAGATTTTCCTGTACTTTATTTCCCAAGAGGATGCAGAGTAGGGCCACCATGAGGTAAGGACTCTGATTTTGGGGGAGTCTCTCGGGAAGCAGAAGGTTTTAAAACATTGGAGTTACCAGAGGATGGGAGTTGGTGGAGTTTGTCAGGACCTAGCAAGGCTGCAGTTGGCAGAAAAGATGGAAGCAGGGCTGAGTGGGTGAGTCTGCCATGTGCTGTCCAATTCCAGGCGTTCTGGCAAAAGCCTGATTGCCCCAGAACCAGCAAGGCAGCATTTGTTTGTACTCAAAAGACTGCATCAGACCTCCATGATAGCAACTGAAATCAAGATGAGGGGAGACCTGGGCAGCTGATTCTTTCCTCCATCCTGTCTGCTTCGGGGGAAAGGGATCTTCTTCATCCCTGTGTTAGATTTTAGGGAGGTGATGTTATTAGTAAGTTATTTATTTGTGGATGAGAACTGAGAATAGTTCTATTACTTGACTTCCCATTGCTATTTCCTTTACTATTCCATTTCAAATATTTTGCCTAATCTGATTTAAGGCTCCTACATTGTCTGTAATAGAGGATGTCCTTGAAAGCCATGTTTACATCATTATGATTACCGAAATCACTCCGCACTAAACTTGTAGGCTAAGTTTATACTATTATACTATTATTATACTATAATACTATTCCTCTCAATGTAGACAAATGTAGAATTGGCACACTTAATAAGAATGGTATTTATGCCTTTATCCAAGTACATGATAAAAATGTAAGCAACATACAGCAAGACAGAGATCCCTAGGTCATGCAATGGGTTCCTACCCGCAAGGGTCTTCAAGTAAAGGTTGGACAATAAGTTATCGGGGATGTTGTAGAGGGAATTCACAGTCAGGAACAGGTTGAACTAAATGACTTGAAATAAAATGTGAATAAAATGAAAGGAATAAATGTGAATAAAATTCAAATGGAAAGGGAAAGCTTTTGCAGATATCTTTCTATCATAGATCACATATTTGCAATCCCACAATTGACAGAAAAGTGTAGGAAATACAAATCACACCATGTTTGTTGCAATGCTTACAAAATTGCATTTGGCTCCATAAAGCAAATCACAGCCTTAAAGACTCCCATCCAACTAGGGGTCCTCCATGCTTGTTATGATCACCCAAGATTCCTCGACAGACCTAAACTTGTAGGTCCAAAGCTGATGAATACCTATGCTGTGTGAAAAAGTGATTGATCAGGTGGAGCTGCTCTTTTAAAAGTCACCGTATTAAAGGTTATTTTCACTTTTTCGTGTAGTACATTTAGTACTAATGTGTTATATTCCTAATGGGATGATTTCATTGTCGTTGATGATAAGAATAGATCACTATAGAAACCCTGACACATCTATTCCATTTGGTTTTCATTTGTTATTCTCTTTCCAGTTTCATCTATAAATGCTCTTGAGATGATCTGGCTTAGCTGGGTCTCATGCCAAGCTTTCATCAGGCTCATTTTTATATTTAAAATATCTAACTATTGCATTAATAAAAAATGCTTGATTTTGTAGGATTGCAAGAAACTTTATATATATATATATATCATATATGATATATAATATAAGATAGATAGATAGATCCCAAATCCCTTTTTAGAGCTGAGAAAACAATGATTAAATAATTTGCCTATACAGGTAGCTATAGGCCATCAGAACTAGAACCCAGATGTGATATAATAGGGTAGAGTCCAGTGGGGTGACAATCTCCCTAGTCCTAATACTATTCCTCTCAATGTAGACAAATGTAGAATTGGCACACTTAATAAGAATGGTATTTATGCCTTTATCCAAGTACATGATAAAAATGTAAGCAACATACAGCAAGACAGAGATCCCTAGGTCATTCTACTGGAGACTGTCTTGGTTGGTATTAATCTATTAATAACTTCTTTTTGAGTATAATCATTCAACTTTGTCCAAACCCACCTAGCTAAACTATTGTCCAGACTAAGATTTTGTTTCAATGTTAAGTAAACTAATCTATAGCAATAATCCTTCAGAAAAGGAAATAAGGTTAGTGATGCATGATCTATTCTTGGTGAAGTAATGACATCTCTTAATGATCACTATTTCTGTTTCAATATGTTCACAAGTCATCCCTTTAATAATACTTTCTAGAATTTGCCAAGAATGGAAGTCAAGGTTATTGACTTATAGGATAAAGACTCAGCTGTCTTCCCTTTTTGAAAATCATGACATTTGCCTGTCTCCATTCAGTCCTACCTCACTTCCCCCATTCCTCTAGGATCTTTTAATGATCACTGACAGTGTCTCAGTCTGAGACAGTGTCTCAGCAATCATATTGGCCATTCCTGGAATGTAGTTTGTCTGGGCCTATTGCCTTGAACTCATCAAGCGTAACTAGATGCTCTCTCATTATTTCCTTCCTTGTTCTGTGTTTCAGCTCCCTATTAATTTTTTTTTGTATCCTTTTCATTCTAAGGATCATTTCCTTGGTAGAGAAAATGGAAGCAAAGTAAGAATTTAGTAATTGTCCTTTTTCTCTCTGTCATACTTCTTTGATGCTCCTCTTTTACCCAGTATAGCTAAAAAAATCCTTTTCATTGTTCTTAGCATTTATCCCCAGTTTCAGCTCATTCACCCACTGTTACCTGCCCCTCTTTCATCTTCTATTTGTGTTACTTTGAAATCTAAGTTGGTCCATGAGTTCCCTGCAATCCATATCTGTCTCTTTAGACAGCTTTGCCTTTTCTTTCTCATAAGAATTGTTTCTATCTGTATCTTTAGAACTCTATTCTTGAAAAACTTTTCGTCCCTTTTTGATTGAGTTCCCCTATAAAACTTTAGGCTACAGCATCCCATCTAACCTTTCCCTGAATCCTTTGAAATCTGCTTTCCTAAAAATCTGGGGTGTATGTCAATTTATGACCAGCTTTTCTGTCTTTCTCTAACACCATTTTCATAGTTCTTTCTTAATTATCTCATCACAATTGCTATATTATCTTTGGATACTACTTTCCCTTGCCTCATTGATTTAGAAAACAAAGTATATATAGATAATGATACTCTTTAAGTGCTTTTCTTTTCACAGATCATGAAAGACCAAGTTTGAAGGAAACCAATCCATTAGCAAGCATTTATTAAGCACTTAACAATGGGCTAGGCACTGTGCCAAGTGCTAGGGATGCAAAGAAAGGCAAAAACAGACCTTTCTCTCAAGGAGCTTATATCCAAATGGGGGAGACAATATGTATATAAATAGAAACATGTTAAATGCATACCAAGTACAGGGAAAGGAACCTAGAGTGGAAAACATTAACAGCTGGGAGGTAGGGGTTAAAAGGGCCTCTTTGGCTGAATCTTGAAGGAAGCCAGAGATTTTAAGAGGTGGAAGTGAGAAGGTAGAGCATTCTAGGCATAGGGGACAGCCAGAGAAGAGGTATGAAGATAGGAAATGGAGCATCATATACAGGGAATAGCAGGTTGGCCATTATGGGACCATAGAGTATAAGAAGAGGAGTAAAGTGTAGCAAGATTGAAAAGATTAGTAAAGAGGCTGTGGAAGACTTTTAATCTATAGTACAAGGTAAAGAACATTGAATTTGAAATCCAGATGATCTTGGTTCAAATTTCAGCTCTGCAGAGCCTTGTTTGTCTCACCTTTAAAGTAAATAGGGTTGTACTAAATGATCAGGGCAGCAAGATGGCCCAGTGGATAAAGTACTGGTTTGGAGTCAGGAAGATTCATCTTCCTGAGTTCAAATCTGACATTAGACACTTACTAGCTGTGTGACCCTGGGCAAGTCACTTAACCCTGTTTGCCCCAGTATCTTCATCTGTAAAATGAACTGGAGAAGGAAATGGCAAACTACTCTAGTATCTTTGCCAAGAAAACTCCAAATGGGATCACAAAAAGTCAGACACGACTGAAACAATTGAACAATAACAGCTATGTGATGTCTGTGGTTCCCTGTAGCTCTAAAATTCAATGATTCAGGGATTCTGAAGTTTCCCTGACAGGAAAGGTTGTTGTACATTACAATAAGTGATTAAAATGGGAGGTTGTAGATTTTTTTTCTCTTAGAGGCATTAAATAATAGGATAGATTCTTACTTGTCTGATACTGAGGGAGCTGGAGAACAACCCATCCCTATTAACTACATTAACACCTCCTGTCAGGATTACAGCTAGTTCTAAGAACTGTGTGGTCCAAAGCTTACTGCTGATGTCTCGTAAATGTTTTTTGAAAAAGGGATAACCCAATGACAATTCATTTATTCGACAAGCATTTATCAAATGATTACCTGTATCCATAGGACTGTTTCAGGTGGGGAGTGGAGAGACAGAATACAAAAGACATAATCTTTATTCCTAGTGTAAATATTTTAAGTTGGAGGCTAATGAGAGAAGAGATTTAAAGATCATAGATTTAAAGCTGGAAGGGACCTTAAAGGCCTTTGAGCCCAATCCGCTCATTTTGCAAATGAGGCAGAGAGACATTAAATGACTTCTCAGAGTCATGCAGCTTTAAGTGTCTAGAGGCAAGATTCATATTTTGGTTTTCCTGATTCCCAGTTCAATGCCGAATCCACTGTGACACCAACCCACAAACTGACCAAGAGTTTTGAATTCCATGCCTATGAGTTAGACTAGGTAAGCTAGTCAATAGGAAATATCTGTAGATTTTTGAATAGGGAGAGGATGTGATGAATGCAATTCAGTTGCATTCAGCAAACACATTTAAGTGCATCACACATAACAAGCTCTCCTCTATTAGAGGTGGATAAGCAGCCCAGTGGATAGAGTGTTGAACCCGGAGTCAGGAAGACCCGAGTTTAAATACTGCCTCAGGTCCTTCCTAAATGTGTGACCCTGGGCAAGTCACTTAACCTCTGCTGCCTCATGGTACTTATCTATACAGTAATAATAATTATACAGTAATAATAGCACCTAATTCCCAGGGTTGATGTGAGGATCAAATGAGCTCAAATTGTTAAGTGCTTAGCACAGTGCCTACCACAGGGTAGGTGCTTAATACGTGCTTAATATGTTTGGATGTGTAATGCCTTCTTCAGAAGAGTGAGGGAGGCAGAAAGAATGGCCTGGACCCACACAAACTTCTGAGATTTAGAGTTTGGGGCTTATCTCCTTTGGCAAAGGGATATTGTATAATTTGGGACTGAGTAGGACTCAGTAGGAGCAGTGGGGCCCTAATAACTAGTGTTACAGAGAGAATATGACTCCTGACCTCAAGGAGCTTCTTGGGCAATTAGGTACCAACCCAGCTGAAATACAGCAGTACCTAAGTACATTTGAGATTTACAGAACTAATTGTTAGGTGAATATGGTGTTTGACGAAATCAATTGTCAAGAATAACAGCAAGCAACATCATGTACACAATACTCAGCTGACTTTAGAGGGTATTTTACATTGATTTAGCATAGTACCTTATAACGTAGTATGTACCTACAAAATTCTTTAGAATTGAATAGAATTCTCATTTCTGTCTTATAAAAACTTTGGTAGGTGGTTACTATAGGGACTATTAGAACCTTTTTACAAATAGAGAAACTGAGGCTCAGAGAGGTTCCATGACTAACCCATGATATCACAGCCAGTAAGCATCCCAAGTAGTATTTGAATTCAGGTCTTCCTGACCCCAAGTACAACATTTAAATCTAACCAGTTAATATAGAAGCTTCAGTTAGCCCAATGTTTAAAAAAAAAAAGCTAGCCAGATGTGTCCCAGTAAAGAAAAACTGCATGTTTGGGGTTTGGTTTGTTTAGGTAGATATTAAAAAAAAAAAGATAGGAGATGGGTGACAATTACCACCATATGTTTAGGAAGAGAATATCCTGAGATGGTTAAAACTCAGGAATAGTTTTCTTTTTTTTTTTCTTCCAGATTTTATTAATTTATTTATTTTTAGTTTTCAACAGCCACTTTCACAAGATTTTGAGTTCCACATTTACTCCCCATCTTGTCCCTCTCCCCACACCAAGTTGGTGTACTTTCTGAATACCCCTTCCCCTAATCTGCCCTCCGTTAGAATAGTTTTCTTTCTATGAGAAGAGGGTGTTGCATTCTCTGTGGTCACAGTTTGGAAAACCTGGTATGTGCCACGTGTGAAATACTTCTTTAGCAAATCCCATCAGCATTTATTTAGTTCTAGGTAAAGTTTATTAATTCAAACTCATATATTTGAAAGGGATATCCGAGGTCATTATAGTCCAAGTTCTTCCCTTTATAGGCCTGTTCGTATGAAATGACTTGATCATAAGCTCCTTCAGGGCAGGGGACTGTCTTTCTTTTTTTATATTTGTATTTGCATTTAGCACAGTGCCTGGCACATAGTAGGCACTTAACAAATGTATATTGATTGATTGATCATAGACCCTATAGAGTCTAGAAGGAACCTTACAGATCTAGTCCATCCCCCTCATTTCAGGGGTGATGAAGCAGAAACCCACCCTGGTGAAATGATTTGCCCAAGGTCACAAGGTTGTAGTCAGCAGAATCAGAATTTGAACCAAGATCTTCTAGTTAAAAATACCCATGTTCTTTCAGCTACATCATGCTATTGCCCAAGGTCACACAGGACTGAGGCTTTGAACCAGGTCTTCTGATTTCAAATATAGCATTCATTCCTAAATATTAGTTCGGCCTTAAAAAATGTTAGCAGGGTAGGCATGGAGTGGTCATGACTTGCTCAAGATCATAGTATGAAGTGGAGCTGGGGTTTGAACCCAAATACTCTGCCCCAATCTCTAGCATAACATAATTTTGTTTTGTTTTACAGATGAGGAAATTGAGAGATGAAGTTAATTTGCCTAAGGTCACCCAGCTAGTAAGTGGCAAAGTCAGGGTAATAATTGTCTCGAAGTATTTAAAAGGCTGTCATGTGGAAGAGGAGTTGGTTTTGTTTTGCTTGGCACCAAAGGGCAGAATTAGGAACAGGGAGAAGTTGCAGAGGCTGATTTAGGCTTGATGTAAGGAAGAACTTCCTAAAAATTAGAGCTATCCCCAAATAGAATAGGCTACGTTGGGAAGTGAGATTTCTTGTAATTGGAGCTCTTTAATCAAGACTCGATGAACATTTGTACTTTGGGGGTAGTACGGGGGAGATTCTTGCCCAAGTGTGGGCTGAGCTAGGTGTTCTTTGAGTTTCCTTCCAACACTGAGATTCTGAGGGTACTTTTATATAGTGGAGACGTGGGAGGAGGACTTTAATGGAGAAGCAAGATGAGAGCTTTTAAAGGGGCAACAAGATATCCACGCTGTGAAGTTGAAAGTGAAAAGACAAGTAACAGGGATGGAGAGTCAGACGTAGGAAACAGGTGAGCTGATCCTTTTAGCTCAGGGGCTCTCCCCAGGGTTGCCTGCTTCTTGATGTGGGCACCCTCAGGAGAAGCCTCATAAGCTCATTTCTAGTTACTCTTCTGGGTGGTGAGCAGTTTATCTTTGCTGCCTATGAAAAGCTAATGGGCAAAACTTTAAGCACCTTAATTGTTTGCATACGCCCGTTAATCACAGAAGAGTCTCAGCTATTCATTAGAATAGGCCCTGGACTTAGAAATAGCTCGTTAGCAGTTAGTTTTCCAGTTACTTGTGTGTTAGAAAAGATGACAACTGTATTCCTTTAAAAATAATCTTTCTCTGACTTTTCTCTAATTCAGCTTGTCATTCAACCCCAATTAATTTGAATTAATGAGGTGCCAATATATTTAATTGTTTATCTAAATTCTCCAAGTTCACTATTTTTATATCTACCCTCCATTTCTCCCCTATCTCTCCTCTATTATCTCTCCTCTGTTGTTCTAAGTAGGGCAGATGTGGGTGCAATCCAGGGGCCCTCGAGGTCACCCTGATGGGAAAAAGCAAAGACCTCTTGACTGAGGATGCAATGTCAAAATCTTTAAAAAGGATTTGGCTAAGCAGTTTGCAAGCCAGCGGAGGGGCCCGCAGACAATGCCACAACTGAGCTCATTACCATGTCAGCCTCCTACGCGATCAAACTGTGAGGTTTGGCTGCTGTCTAACAGGTGACCCAAGGCCTGACTCTGTTTGCCTTTTCTCAGCTGCCCTGGAAGAACACCAACTCCGGGATGTCATTGAATTTCCATTTCTAAAAACTCACTTGAAACTTTCTTTTGTTATTATCTTTTGTTTTTACATCGCCTTCATTTTCAAATATGACCCTCTACCCTACCCTCAACAGAGAGCTATCCCCCGTAACAAAGGATAAAAAGAGGGGGAATGGGGAAGACAGTTCAGCAAAATCTAAGACATCAACTGAATCTGACAGAATATGCAATGTTCCATACCCCACCTCTGCAAAGAGGGAAGAGAAGTATATTTTCTTTTCTTATACAATATTCAGCTTTGTGAAAGGTGCACTTTTGTGAGGCCTCTTTCTCTCGCCAGATTCTCTGACTTGAGGAAGCGCACTGGAAAGAATGCCAGATTTGGAGTCAGAAGCCTAGTCCTAGCCCTCAACCCCACTGTCTGGTTGTGTGATCTTGGGTTCTAGTTCTAGCTCTGTATAAATGGGGTGGGGGACTCTGAGCAAATCATTTATCCTCATAGATCCTCAGTTTCCTTACCTGTAAAATGAGGGGGTTGGACTTGGCGTTTTCTAAGCTTTCTTCTAGGTCAAACATTCTGTTCGATTCACCCAGCCATGGGATTGTGGTGACATTCAGGACCTTATCTCTTTTCACCTGGACTTGTTACACTAGCCTTCTAACTGGTTTCCCTGACTCAAGTTTCTTCCCACTTCACTTTCCAGACAGCTTCCAAGGTGGTTTCTCCAAAGTGTTGATCTGATCATGTTTCTACTCCCGTCAGTTAGCTTCTGTAGCTTCTCGTACCTCCAGAATCCAACATAAATCCTTTTGTTGGCACTTTATTGTTGCTGTCCCATCGTTTTCAGTTGTGTCCAGGTCTTCATGACCCCATTGGGGATTTTCTGGACAATTACTAGAGTGGTTTGCCATTTCCTTCTCCAGCTCATTTGCAGATGAGGAAACTGAGACAAACAAGGTTAAGTGACTTGCCCAGGGTCCCATAGCTATTAAGTGTCTGAAGCTGGATTTGAACTCAGAAATATGAGTCTTCCAGACTTTAGGCTGGCGCTGTATCCACTGCACCACCTAGCTTCCCTATTTGGCAGTTAGAGCTTTTGATAACCTGGCCACTTGCCACCTTTCCAGTGTTCCTTCACCTTACTCTCTGCCAAACATTCTGTTCCAGTAATACCAGCCTACTTGTTCCTTGATCATGACACTCTATCTCCTGACTCTGTTTCTTTTACTAGTCACCCCCCCATGTTTGGACTGTACCTCCTCATCTCAGCCTCTTAGTTTCTCTGTCTTCCTTCAAGACTTACCTCAAATCCCACTTACTCCAAAACATCTTTCTCAGTCCCTCCAGGCTGCAAATTCCTCTTCCTCTGAGGATGCTTTACATCTACTGTGTATATGTACAAAATAACTTCCATCTACCTAGTTATTTACATGTTATCTCCCTCATTATAATGGAAACTCTTTGTGGGCAGGAACTCTGTTTTTGCCTTTCTTGGTATCCTCGACACTTAGAATGGTGCTTGATAAATAGTCAGCATCTATTGAAGCTTGTTGACTGACTGACTGACTGATTGCCTGATATTCTGAGTCTGTGGTCAAGTAGATAAATGGAAGGAAGACTGTTATGGATTTATATGGTGGGTTCGAATATTTCTTTCTCCCAACCTCTGTTTAAAAGCAGACTAATTGTCTGACTGAGGTCTCCATGCCCATTATCTGGAGTAGTGTTCAACAAGGACCCAACATATGGGTTTTTCTACTCTCTTCTCAGATAGAGAAACTTTTGGAATAGAGTCTGTAAGGATTGACAGCTTGAAAAACATAGTTCCTCTCATCAATTTTGTCATTGCCTGAGTGTGCAAAGATGGCACAGTGTCCTAGGATATTAGAACCTGGACTTTAGAGATCATATAGTCCAACTCCTTTACTTTATGGAGAGAATAATTGTGACTAAGACATTAAATGCCTTGCTTAGAGTCACATAGCTGGAACTAGATCCCAGGCATTATGAAACTCAGTGCAATGTTTTATCCGTTATACTATCATGTCCCTCTTAGATGGAAGAATGGTGAACACTCCGCTTTCCTCTACTATAGGAGAGTATGTAGTCTGTAGGAGGCAAGAAAAGAACATTATTAACCACATAAATGTAGAATTGGAAGGGATCTTAAATTTAATCTTTTCCATCACTACTGCCATCCACACATTTTACAGATGAGGAAACTCAGACTTGCCCAGTGTCACACAAGAAAGAAGTGTCTGAGCTAGGATTCAAACCCAGGTTCTCTGAGACTTAATGTGCTTTCCTCTCCAGTAATTTTTTGGCAATATATTCTATAATATATGTAGTGGTGTAAAATGAGTTCAAATATTGTTCTTAGCCATCAGGAAGGTAACTCAGAACCTCTAGATGTGAAGACCTTACGAGAGGCGTCAGAGAAAATATGATCTGACACAGTGATATAACACATGCTGACAAGCTATATAAACACTTCTAGCCATAAGATATTAATAATGAGGATGTAAGTATAGAGGCATTGTTGCCAAAGTTACCCCCAGAGCAAGGGCAGGACTAGGCATCTCTGATTCAATAGCAATGGTGGGTATTGTTCTGTGCCCTGACCTCCAAGAGAAACAGCAGTATCCCCTTCTTGTCTTTCATTCCCCATCCCCAGGCCAGCATCCCAGTTGACCTGGCCCATCCAAGAGGGCTAAGTCAGCTTCTTGTTCCCTGCCCTCTCAGGGGGCAAGGATGTGTCCCTGTTTGGCAGGAGTGGCTGGGGGGTGGGAAGTTGTCATTGTGGAAGGCCTGGGGAAAGGCTCCAGGGGAGTAATGACTGCAGTAGCAGATGAGAGCACAGAGGAAGGAGGGGTAGAGGCAGCAGCTGCTGTTGGTACACCTCCTCCAGCTCTGAGCTTGTGGCTTCTGGCCCATCTTGAAGCCAGAGGGAGGTTTCTTTAGGGAAGGGTCCTCTAGAGAGGCATGGATTTGCTATCCCGGTTGACCTCAAGAGGGAATAATAGAATAAGTAACAAAGCAAAGCTGCTACTCTGAGAGCACAGATAATTACACGACATTGTTCATGAAAGACCTTTCTTTCTCATCTTTGTGCCTGAGTATACCTCCCCCCTTGCTCAAACAGATGTCTCTGGAATAATCAATTCATGTCGGGCTTGACCACTTTAACATTTTTTGTGGGTATTTATAAATCTAGTTCTTTAATTCAATAATAATTCAAGTCAGCAAACATTTATTAAGCACCTATTATTTGTAAGGCACTACAAAGACAAAACTGGCAGTTCCTGTCTTTGATGATCTTATATTCTCCTGGAGGGGAGTTGGGGGGTGGGTGGGATGAGATACAAAAACTCATACAACTAAATAAATATAAATAATTTTCAGAGAGAAAGAGAGAGAGAGAGAGAGAGAGAGAGAGAGAGAGAGAGAGAGAGAGAGGGAGGGAGAGACAAAGCCAAATACTTGGGCATATTAGAAAAGGCATTCTATAGGAAAAGGCACTTGAGTTGTGTTTTGAAGGCATCTATAGATTTTCCGAGGCAGGGGAGGAAGGAGTGCACTCCAGGCACAAGGGATCATGATGTGCAAAGGGATGGAAGTAGAAGATAGAATTTTGTGTATGGGAGCAGATAGGCCACTTTGACTGAAGAGAGAGTGTATAAAGGGGAGAAATGTGAAATGACTAGAAATCTAGTTGGGAACTAGACTGTGCAGTGCCTCAAATGTCAGGCAGAGGAATTCATATTTTAAACTACAGGCAATAAAGAACTACTGAAGATTTTTTTTTTAGTATGGGGTGAAAGACATTCAGAAGCCAACTTGTACTAGCTTGGGAGAGAGAGCCTGTTGTTAAATTTTCAATGTGAGCATTTACACCTTGGAAATCAGCAAAACTACAAGTCAGGGTTTGAGTTATTGTTTTGATTGTCTGGTCTTAAGTAAGTGATGGAGACAATGGAAATAATACAGATTAAACTTAAAAGTGTATTGTGCATACACTTTTTTCAGAGAGCAATTGTTAACAGCACACCCCTGAATGGAGCTAACACGGTAAGATTTGTGTATTAGGAATATCAATTTGGTATCTAAGTGGAGGACTGGGGGTGAGGTATGTGTAAAAACTTTAGTAAACCATTTTGATAGTACATACGAGAGGTGATGAATGCCTGAACTAGAGAGATGACTAAGTGAGTGGAGAGAATGGGAGAAATGTGAGAGGTATTGATTCTACCTCTTCAACAAGGTAGATGATTGATTGGATATGGAAGAAGATGTAGGAGTCAAGTATGATTCTATGGTTGCAGAACTGGGTGACCTCAAGGTTGGTACTATCTTCAGTAGACACAGGGATGTTTGGAAGTAGGATGAATTTAGGGAAAATATAAGAAATTCTGTTTTGGACATGTTTAGTTTGAAATATAGGATATGGATATTATAGTAGGTAGTCTGTAATGGGAGATGAGTTCAAGAGAGAGTTTAGGGCTGAATATATTGATTGGGGGCTTTTCCCAATTTATCCATTTCTCTTTTGTGCTTCTTTTGAGTTTATTTATTGGGTTTTTAATTGTTATAAAGGTTTATTTGGTCCATGAATCCTCTCCTTTTCTATTTGGGTAAGTTTTAGGGGTGTGTGTGTGTGTGTGTGTGTGTGTGTGTGTCTGTGTGTGTCTGTGTGTCTGTGTATTTTCCTCCCCCTCCCCCCTAGAGGATTACTTTTGCTCTATCAGAAATTTTGTTATATTGTTTCATTATGATAATTTTTTAACATAATTATTAATCATTTTTATGATTAGTTCTTTGACTCACTCATTATTTAGGATTTCATTCCTGTATCTCCATTTGGGTCCCTATCTTTTGTTGGTGCTCCCTAAAGTGATGGCCCTTTTTATTATGTTATGATTTATAAAAGCTGTGTTCACTAATATAGCCTTTTTATATTTATTTGTTATGTCTCTGTGCTTAGGGCATGGTCAGGTTTTGTAAAAATTCCACATGGTGCTGATATATATATATATATATACATATGTATATGTATATATATATATATTCTTTAGAAGTCCCATTTAGAAGATGGCATAAGGGCAGCAAGGTGGAGCAGTGGATAGAGCAAAAGCCCTGGAGTCAGGAGGACCTGAGGTCAAATCTGACCTCACACACTTACTAGATGTGTGACCCTGGGCAAGTCACTTGATTCCTATTGCCTCTTAAAAAAATAAGAAGATAGCATAAGTCTTTAGTTTCTAAGTTAAATTTTGTTCAATTTTGTTTATTTTCCCTTTTGTTTATCTTTATCTTCCTGTTAGAATATTTAAAATTGAGAAAGGGACATTAAGGTGTCTTGCTTTTACTATATTATGTCTATGTCTTATAATTGTTAATTTTTTCCTTTATGAATTTAGGTCCTAAGGCATTTGGAGCATAGATATTTAATATTGATATTGGCTTATTGTCTGATTCTTTCTAGCCTAGTGTAATTTCTTTGCTTTTCTCTATTTTTGTTGTGGATTTTTATTTTTGCTTTGATAACATTATTGCAACTCTCCCTTTTTGTGAATTCACTTGATGCATGGTAAATTGAGTTCCAGCCCCTCATTTTTAATCTGTGTATTTGCATTTTAAGTGTGTTCATTGTAAGCAGCAGATTATGAGGTTTTGTTTTCATATCAATCTGTCACTATTTCATTTTGTTGGATTGTTTAATCCATTCACATTTAAAGTTATGAAGTTAGGTTTATGTTTTCCTCCATTCATCTTTAATATTATTTTTTCCCCCTGGAATTAGGATTTGTTTGACTCTCTCCCTCTTTAAAGACTACTTGAAAGAGTACTTTTTCTCTTTAGTTATTTTTTCTTAATTCACCTTAAGGCAACTCTATTCTGATAGGCTCTCTTTCCCTCAACCTCAACCCAACCCCTCTGGTTTATGACCCCTTTCCCTGGTTTTGGAGTTTTACTTAATTTCTTAATTCCTTTTTCTTTCTTCATTTTACTTTGTTATGTAACTCTTCCCCCATTTCTCTCTCAGCTAAGTAAAATCTCCTTTCCTCTCCAACATTTTGATTATTAGTTTTTTCTTCATTTTCTGTTCTTTTTCTAAAAAGAATTTCTTTTTCTAGTTCTCTTCACCAGTTATTTTCTCTTTCTGTTTATTCTAAATTTTTATTCATTGATCCATGCTCCTTATGCTTATTTATTCCTTCTTTAGTGTCTCTATTCTTTATGGAATTAAAGCTTCTAAAGTACCTATTTTGATTTCCCTTTTCTAAGCAATTTCTGTGTTATTGCTTTGTAGACTTTTCCCTGTTTTTTTTTTCTGTTTCACTTTACTCTTAGAAATATCCATTCCTGCGTGAGATATAGAGGATAGAAATATTTCTGTGCAGTAGAAATTATTTTGTGTCCTTACTTGTATGGTCCATTTCTACCCCCTGCCCTCCCCATGATGATTTTATTTCCTATTTGCCATGAAATCTGCTCTCTGGGCTCATATCCTCCCACCCTTTTGATGTTAGTTGCCCCCAAATGCTTTAATTCCTTTTCTCCTAAGGCAGGATGCTGTCCATGGAGCTACAACACCCTGAACACCAAACACCTGTGGATTATACCCATTGTAAGGTCCCTGTCCTAATTTGGCAACTTTTAAAAGAACATGGTGGAGCTAAACAAGTTCTTGATTGATAAGACCCTCTTGTATCGTGAACTCTTGTTGCCAGGTTAATAGGAACAATTCCTTGGCCATCTGTGGCGCATTTATTTCTAAAGTTATTTCATGTATATAGTTTCTTTTTATTTTCTGAACTCAGAAATGGGAGCTAATCTTGTCTCCATTTTGTAGATAAGGAATGTGACCAAATGTGTGAAATGAATGGCAGAGCTAGGACTTCAACCACTGGCTTGTTTCCCTTTGAAATCACATCTGTTCTAATTCAGATCTTTAAGACCAGTAGAATAATTCTTTGGAAAGTCAGATTATTTCTGCTCAGAAGATTAGCGTGTCTTTTGTACAGAACATCCAAAAGCAGATTTTATGAGCATTGGTAATGTTTCACTAAGAGTAATAACACCAGGAGGTGGGTTAAGAACTTGACAGAGGGGAAGGGCCACAAATGGCCCCTTTTATAAGACACAGCTTGCTTTAGTGGAAAGACTCTGAATTTGAAGGTAGAAGTTCTGGGTTTGAATCTCAGCTCTGCTATTTATTCTCTGCATGACCTCAGGCAAATCATTTCACTTCCTGGGATCACAGTTTCCTCATATATAGCAATTTTGGGGTATGGGTATGAAATGCAGTTGTACTTGGAAACAACCACATCAACTCCCACCCTTATCTGCTACTGTCTTGTTTCCTTATTCTCTCTCTCTATGGGCTCAGAGCCTGTCTAATGGGTATGCTTCAAAATATTCTCAACAATTCACCACAACCGTAGACACTCTCTAATTGACTTGGTCCCTACCTTGGAGTGAATTAGGGAAATCTCTTTTCCCATTGGCTAGCTTCTTTTCTTTTAGTTGCAAACCACAAATTTATGATTTAGACAAAAATCACTGTTAATGGCCATGTAATTTATTAGTAGTATAAGGTAACACAAAATGGCCAAAACATTCTAATTACAAGAAGCTTGTAGCCAGGGTCACTTGCTGTCTTGTCCCATAAACCATTTTCCCTATCTAGTCTGAGGAAGAGATGTTAAAGAAAGAAATTGAGATCTAAGGTATGTGAAAAGCAGAGGGACAGAAAGGACTGGTTGACTGTGCTTCACTTCCACCAACTGCCACAGTTACTGAATTGGTCTAATTGCAGCTATGCTTTATAATTGACATGCCTTCTCTCCTCTCATTCTCCAGACTGTGCAGTCACCCACTTGCATCTTACTCACTTCTCTGCCTCTCCTGCCTGGTACTTCCAGATTTTATTAGAAGTCTCTTTTCTAAGACTGCTAGAATCCCCAAACAAACCGAACTCTCCTGAATTCTTGTAAACAGTCTAGCCCTCTATCATCCCAGGAAAGTCTTCCAAAGTCTTTATAATCCTGAGACTATCTTCCAAAGTCTCTCTGTGATCCCAAAGACTTGGCAATCTAGAACTGCATATGCAACAAATGTAATTTATATTGCTACATAATGAGAGTTTCTTTCCTGCCCTAAAGCTATGATTCCATGAATCCTGATGTGGTAGAAAGGCTATTGGACTTGGTATCAGGAGAAGTGAGTTCCAGTTCTAGTTCTGATGCTGCTTACTAGCTGCGTGACTGAACACAAGTTAATAAATACTTTTGTGCTTTGGTTTCTTTAGCTATAAATGGGGATAACAGAACTTGTGTGGTAGACATTTGTGTATTTTCCACTTACTCCTTCTTGAGTGTCTGGAGAGAATAAAGGGCAATTTTTTTGAAGGAATATAGGCTCTTAATTGAGGCTGGTAGTTGGTAGAACTGGGAGAAGAAAAAGAAAAGGAGAGCTGGAGAGAGAAGAGTAGACTGACTTTTCCACAATGCTCCTGTTTGGGGTACCTTCTTTCCCCTACCAGAATTTAGAACTTCCTTTTGTGGGTTGTCTTCCCTTACTAGAATGTAAGCTCCTTGAAGGCAGGACTATCTTTCTTTTTTCATCTTTGTATCCCTAGTGCTTAGCAGAATACCTGGAATATGGTAGGGATTTAGTAAATGTTTATTGACTGATTGGCTAATTTTGTCTTTACTTTAAATTGGGGAAAATGACAAAGGAAGATTGAAAAACATGTATTTACCTTGTCTGAGAATTTGGTACACTAGGTGGCCATACTCTGAAGTGGGAGTGGTTGTATCTATTGTCAGGAAGTTGGAAAGAGAGAATGAGAGCCATTCCTCCTTTTGATGGACAGAGAACAATGAACTAAGTTAGGTCTAATGGATAGGGAACTCTTCCAGAGGAATCCTCATATTGGGACTGCAATTGACTCTGGGAATTGGTATGAATGAATAAAAAACATCGATTAAACACTTAGCACTTTACAAGGCACTGTGCTAATCACTGGAAATAAGGAAGCATACCTTGTTTGGTCTACTGACCTCTTTCTAATTCAAAGGTATTTGTTTCCTTTTTCTTCTTTTTGCAACATCTTATTCTGTTCTGTTATGACCTAAGTGCTTGCAAATGGGGAGTCAGTCTTAGTATACTGGGAGGTGCCATGCATATGTAACATCCCTTTGGCCTCCCCTCCTCCTTGTGTTGCATACTTAACTGTCTTTCCAAGAAAATACGTGGATGCTTGGGGTAGGCTTGCTTCATGGCAGGCTCAATGGAAGGGCCCTTCTCCCAAGTTTGAAGCATGTAATATTCTGTGCCTGCTTTCAGTACAAAACACTTGATACAGTCCATGTGAACCCTCTCTAACTCTCACTGGACTTATTTGATTGTAGGTTGCTTTGGTGACAGACTCTTAGAATTGGGAGCCACCCCAGCAGATGTCTATTGCAACATACACATGAATGAGAATCCTCCCTTCCACAGGAGTGTCGGATTCAAGTAGAAACAGGGGCCGCTAAACTGTACATGAGGGTCCCTGTGGGCCACGTTGACTAAGTTTTAAACTGTAATGTTATCTATATTTTATTGTATTTTGTTAAATATTGTAATTTGTTAAATATTTTCCAATTACATTTTAATCTAGTTAAACACTGCGTGTTGTGGGCAGTGCAGGGTCCATGGTCCTTGTGTTTGATGCCTCTGCAATACAACTAAAATTTTCCTGACAATCTACACTAAAGAAGAACCATTTCTTCTGAGAGAGCTCGTTTCACCTGGGCATTGCTCAAATAGTGAGGAAGGCTTTCCCTAGGGGCTTAACGTGCTTCTTTATCACAACCCTACATTGCTTCTAATTTTTCTGGAGTGGGGTAGGAAGGGTCAAGAGGGCAGGTTTAATCCCTCATCCATAGGATGCTCCTTCCTTCTTTCTTTCTTTCTTTCTTTCTTTCCTTCCTTTCTTTTTGGTAGGGCAATTGGGGTTAAGTGAATTGCCCAGGGTCACACAGCTAGTGTCAAGTGTCATAAAGCGGGATTTGAACTTGGGTCCTCCTGACTCCAAGGCCAGAGCTCTATCCACTGCACCACCTCGCTGCCCCTGAGAACAGCTATCTTTCAATTCAATTAAACAAACATTTATTATATGCTGACTGTATGTCAGCAACTATGTTCGTTACTGGAGATAAAAAGACAAAAATGAAACAGTCCTGTCCCCAGAGACCTTACATTCTACTGGAAATAAATAACATGAATACATATAAGCAAATTCAAAATGAATTTTGGAAGGGAGAACACTCACAATTGAGGAAGGGCTTCTCTAGGAGGTGACATGAGCTGATCCTTGGAGGGAGCTTGGGGTTCAATATGGAGAAGTAAAGAGTGGCACTTGGGTGGAAGTGATCACTCTTGGGCCTGTTTATAATTAGTTACCTACTAACAAGTGGTGATTAATTATAAAGACATGCTATAGCGCTTTAGCAGATACAGAATTCCAAACAGTCCAACCTACTCATTTTACAGATGAATAATCTGAAACTCACAGAAGTTAAAATGACTTTTAGAATCATGGAATGTGACTTTACCTATTAAAAAAATGATTGTTCATAACCTTAGCTGATCCCTTATTGCTGCTCAAAAATCCTAATCAACTCCTTCTGACAACCCGTCTCACTATACAGCTGATTGTTTCAACTGTTCTGTTCTTTTCCTCTAGCTTCAAATCCAGATCCTTGTGCACTATCCCTTAACCAACCCCTCCCAAATGGGTAAATGACTTAGCCTACTGATAAGATTTAAGACTTTAAATGGATGCTCCCTCCAATTCCTCTTGTTCGGTTATTGCACTTGTGCCGACTCTTCATGACCTCATTTGGGGTTTTCTGGGAGGAGATACTTGAGTGGTTTGCCATTTCTTCCTCTGGCTTATTTTACAAATGAGGAAACTGAGGCAAACACATGGCTAGTAAGTGTCTGAGGCCAGATTTGAACTCAGGAAGATGAGTCTTCCTGATTCTAAGCCAGCATTCTATATACTGTGCCACCTAGCTTGTCCCTGCCCCCAATTCCTCTAATCCCCTCAAAACTTCTTAGCATTATCCCCCACTCCTTCTTTCTTTTATCTTGTCTTAGGGGGTTATCCTTTTTAATATTTATTCAATAATCACTTATTAATTCCTCCAGGTTCTCCTTGATCATGCTGTATTCCAACACCTCCTTCCCCCCCATCTTGCTTTAGTCAAAATCAACGAATCAATCAATAAGCATTAAAAAATATATATACATTTACTATGTGCCAGACACTGTACTAAGTACTGGGGGTGGGGGGGATGAAGAAAAGACACATAGCACCTACCTTCAAGGAGCTTATATTCTATGGGAGACATAAAATAAACATAAAGATTAGTTGCTTTTTTAAAGATTAATGCTTTTTAAAATTAATTAATTTGTTTCTTCCTCACTAAATGACAAATTTATGTAAGATGCAATGCCTTATTTTGTATTTTTGCATGATTTACTTATTGATGGGCTGTTCAGTTTATAATAAAAAAAAATTTAATCTGTCCTAATTGAAGGTGAGTCTTTTAAGTATTATGTACTAAGTAGCACAGGTCTGCTACAAGTCTGTGTAGATCAAATAGTTGTTCAGAGTTTAGTAAATTGATGTCCAGAGTAATTGCCAAAGTTATGCCTGGCTTTGCAATTTATAATCATTATGAGCTTGAGCAAATCACTTCACATCTATGTCCCAGCAGGGTGGGGGCAGTGCAGGGAACAGGCTCCTTGGTTTTCCCATCTGTAAAATGACAGGGTGGTACTGGATGATTTTGTGGGGCCCTCCAGTTCTAGAGTTCTACCATCCTATAAATGGGTTAAAGTTGGGTTGTTTTCTGCCAGGGCCATGAAAAACAGAGAGAATCCAACCAGAAGGCAGTGAGCATTTAAAGTTTTCAGGGTTAGTCATTGGTGCTGAGCCCAAGTGAGCACGAGTCCCAGGGTAGTTCCCTGGGGTCCAGAAAGAAAATGTCTTTGAATGTATGTTGGTTCCCCTTTCCTCCTCCAACCAGAAGAACAAATGGTTATATTCAGAGTAAGCAACAAAAATTCGGGCTACTCTCATATGAGCTGCCACTGAAATGAGTGAAATGAAGGGCGCCTCCAGAACATACCCATCTGAGAGATGCCTGAAGTCAGACTTTCCAACCCATGGCATTGGACAGGCTGCACAGAGATGATTCAACAGGATGCTGGACTCACTGCTAGCAGAAGGAAGCACTGCACAAGCACCAGTTGGGAGATCTAGGAAAGAAAAAAAACTAAGCACTTGTCATCAGCTGGGAATTACATCTTCTCCCTTCTGGATAAATGACTCCAAAGGAGCTATCCCAGATTACTGAACCAGAAAGGTAGTGAAGTAGGGCACATAATTCATGTTGCAGGCCATTAGGATGAATCAAGTCTCCCTAGCTTTATGGAAACTTTATCTCCTGAGCACCATTTAAATAGTATGTGGAGCCCTAGTGCATGCAAACAATAATATCCCAAGCCACAGCCAGCAAATAACCTTTTTTTTCCAGCAATAAACTCTAAAGGCTCCAGAAATTAACGTGGAGTTAATTTTAGCGGAGACATAATAAATGAAGCTGCCTTGGTTGAAGGGAGAAGGGGACGATAAATGTTGCCACAGAAGTAGGACAGTAGCAAGAATTAAAGATGGAATGGGAATTGGCAAGCTTAGGATAGCCTGCCATAGTTCATTTTAAGGATATATGTCTTTATGCATGTACTCCATACTTAATATAGAGATATGCCTGTATCTCCTTCCTCTATACATATGTGAGTGTTATGCTATTAGAATGTGAACTCCTTGAGAGCAGGTTTGGTTTTGCTTTTCTATTCATATTCATAGTGCTTAACATATAGTAAGAGTCTTCTCTCCCTCCCTCTCTCCTTCCCCCTCTCCCTTCCTTCCTTCCTCCCTCTCTTCCTTCTTCCCTTCCTTCCTTTCTTCCTCCTTGCCTTACTCCTTTTTTCTCCTTTCCTCTCTCCTTTCCTCCCTCTATCTTTTCCTCTCTTCCTGTCTCTCTCCCTTCCTTTTTTTCTTTCTTTCCTTCCTTTCCTCCCTTTCTCCCTCCCTCCCTCCTTCCTTCCTTCCTTTTTTCTTTCTTTCCTTCCTTCCCTCCCTCTCTCCCTTCCCTCTTCCCTCCTTCCTTTTTTCCTTCCTTCTTTCCTATATATATGTATGAATGCATATAACTCCTTTTACAAGATTCTGTACCAGGGGTATAACTAATAATAACTGACATCTGTTATAGTGCTTTCAAGTTTGCAAAATACTTTGTACACATTATCTTTTCAATCTCATGATAACTCTTTGAGGTAATTATTCCCATTTTAAAGACAAAACCAAAGCACTGAAAGGTGAATTGCTTTTGGTCATCCAGTCAATGAGCATCAGAGATGGGATACGAAACCATGTCTTCTTAACTATAAGGCCAACACTATGACGTATATAATACGCTGTGCCTTTAAGAAGAAGAGGGAGTATGTGTGTGTGTGTGTGTGTGTGTGTGTGTAGAAAGGATCACATTGGCAAAGAGATGAAGTCTCAGGTTTGGGGTGGAGATCCCCTAGTCGGCCCATGGCCCAGGCACAGAAAACTTACACTGCTATATTATTATTTTTTAATCCAAAATGCTTTTGATCTTTTATTTGGACATTCCTCTAAGCACAAGGTTACTATAACATTGAAAACATATTTATTATTACTAACATATTAATAGTAAAAATAATAACTAACATTCCTATAGTGGTAACTATATGCCAGGCTCTGTGCCAAGAGCTTTCTAATTATTATTTCATTTAATCCTCATAATAACCCTGGGAAGTAGGTGCCTTTTTTATTCCTTTTACAAATGAGGAAACTGAGGCAAACAGAGATTAAATGACTGTGCCCAGGGTCACATAACTAATAAGTGTTTGAGGCTGGATTTGAACTGAAGTCCTCCTGACTCCAGGCCTGATATGCTATCCAGTGTGTTACCTAGCTGTCTCTAAAATGTAAAAAGTCCCTAAAATCTTAACATTTTAATAACTGTATTTCAATATAATTATTTTCTTTTAAATCTTATATATTTTACTTTAAACATTTAAAAACATTATTCTGAGAAGGGGTTCATAGGCTTCACCAGATTGCCAAAGGGATCTATGACAAAAAGGGGTAAGAATCCTGGCTCTAAATAGTCTTTGTGTGAGGATGAAAACCAAGTTATTTGAAAAAAAATTTTTTTAAGTTATCCTAACAGCACTTAGTGTTTGTCTTGCACACAAACAAATCCTTCAAATGTATTCCTTTTTCTAACACTTGCACAATTAGCTTTCAGTGAAGCAAAATCTCTTACCTCCAAGGCCACCGGACTTAACAAAAACAGTTGTAATATAAAGCAATAAACAACCTTCTTTATTTACGTTAGCTTGTATTTCACCCCCCTGAGGAGGCAGAGGTAATGCTCACAGCTGAGTATCTTAGTATTATGTGAAAGCTAACATGTACAGTCACATGGGAGAAAAGCATCACTGCCTTAACCACAAATTGTGACTTTCAATTAAAGTGTAAGATAGAGTTACTTGGTTTTGCAACTTATTTTGAAAAAATTTTTAAAGGCCAAAACATTTATTAGAGTAAGTGCAATCCAGGGCTGATAAATGGGAACACATCTGGTCGGTATCCCTGACACAAACCTCACAGTATTAATTATCCTGATGGTTAAAGCCGAGAAGTGAGGAGAACATTATTTATAGTGATCTTTGCTAAGTAAATCATTTTAAAAATGGCTTTCTAAATGTAACATTTCCCTTTTAAGAAGCCCTCTAGAATTAAAGGGGCTTTACAATGGAACATGAAACATATTGCACAGGGAGAGACAGAAGCTGCCTTGATTAATGCACATGATTATCAGCAATGCAAATCACTTTCACTTATTAAGTCTTGTTTAATATCCTAATGAAGGCTTCCTGAGCAGATTTGGTAATTCCAGAGAAAGTGACTGTGAACTAATGCCCTTTCAACATGTTGAGAATGAGCGGCACTATAAAGAAAACCTCATTTACTCTAATTCCTCCCCAACACAGGATCCTTTTCTCAGCTTCTACTGCACAACAGGAGACAATTAACCTTTTCAGTACCGGAAGTGATTCCCAGCACATTCCAGCTGTGAGTTGTGATCACACACGAGGTCATGATGGATTGAGTTTGTCTTCAAGTTGTATTCCCATGAGAGAATTTCAGGGAAAGAAGTTTGGACTGACCAGACATCTTGGGACTGGAAAAAAAAATAGAGAGCTTGTCCTGATAATAATAATGGAAATTGATATGGTGTTTTGTATATATTATCTCATGTCATCCTCACAGCAACTTAGGGTGGCACAGAAACAAGCACTGAATTTAGAATTTTATGACCTGAGTTTTAATCCCAGCTCTACCACTGGCCATCTCTGTCACTTCTCTGAGCCTCAGTTTCCTCACCTGTCCTGCTGCCTACAAATATACCCATGTCTTCCCCATCCTTAAAAAAAACCTCATCTGACCATCCCTGCTAGGTATCATCCTCTATCTCTCATCTTCTTCATGGCTAAACTCCTTGAGATAGCTGCCTATAATTGGTACCTCCATTTCCTCTCTTCTCAGTTGATTTAAAATCCTATGCAATATGTCTTTCAACCTCATTTTTCAACTGAAATTGCTCTATCCAAAGGTACTAGTGATCGCTTAATTACCAAATTTAATGGTCTTTTTTTTTCAGGCCTCATCCTTCTTGGACCTCCTTTGATACTTTTGACACTGTCTATTATCTTCATTTCCTGAATACACTCTCTCTCTAGAATGTTGAGATACCACTTCCTTCTGGTTCTCCTCCTGTCTTGCCATTCCTTTTTAGTCTCCTTTGCTGGATCTTCATTCAGGTCATGTTTACTAGTCATGGGTGTCCCTATGGCTCTGTCCTCAAGCCCTTGACTTTCTGTACCAGTGTTTCCCAACTGTTGTTTCTTTAACTCCTTTTAACAACAACAAAACATGTGCTGTGGACCCCCAAGGTTATTTAAAATGCTACTCATAATGACTTTCAGATTTATTCATTAAGGCCTTACAACTATAATGATAAATTTTGCCAAAATAAAGTTTCAGATAGCCACAGAAACAAACCTACAATGCTCCAAACATGCATGTGCTTGATCTCACAGAGAATATATACGTATATGTAACATAATTATGTAATTATTTACTGCTTAGGTTTCCATTAAAGAATTTTTAGCTCAAACCCCTTAGGCCATTGTCTTGAATTCCAAGGAGGTTCAAGAACTATTAAATGATTGTCCCACTTGGTAATTTCATCAGTTTACATGGATTCAATGATCATTTCTATGGAGATGATTCCCAGATCTATATATCTAGTCTTGCATTACCAACCTCCTCTTGAACATCTCAATTTGGAAGTCCTGTAGACCTCTCATATTCAATAGGTCAAAACCAAAATTCATTATTTTTACTTCCAGGTTCTCCTATCTTTCTAACTTCCCTATTATTGTTGAAGGCACCAACAACCTCATAGTCATCTAGGTGTCCAAATTCCATGCCATCCTACCTTCTCACTCCCAGTCACTCCACGTGCCAGATCATTTGCCAATTCTTATTGCTTCAACATTTTTCATGCATGTCCCTGCCCTTCTGTACATTCACATAGTGCCCACCCTAGCATAGGCCCTGATCACCTAGTAACGAGACTACTATAAAACCTTCTGGTTGGTCTCCCCGACTCAGGCCTCTTCCCATTCCAGTTTTTCTTCCACTTATCTGCCAAAGTAATTTTCATAAAAGTATAGGCCTGATCATGTCACTCCCTTACTCAATAAACTTTACTGGTTCTAGGATCCTCTGTTTGGCATTTAAAGTCCCTTCCTCCTTTCTAGTCTTCTTATATTTTTCTTCCTTCCATATACTCTACAATTCAATAACACCGACCTGTCTGCTGTTCCTCTACCCTGTAATCCATTTTCCGGCTCCAGGCCTTTTTACTTGCCTGCCCCTATGCCTGGAATGTCCTTCTTCCTTACCCCTGCCTCCTGGCTTCCTTGGCTTCCTTGAAACCTCAACTCAAATCCCACCTTCTGTAGGAGGCCTTTCTCAGTCCATAACCCCTCCTAAATCCAGTTTCCCAACTACCACTGGCTTCCATTTTACATTATATATCTGGTTTATACACTTGTCTTTTCCATTAAGGTTTGAGCTTCTTGAGGGCATGTTTTGGTCTTTGTATCACAAAAGCTTAGCACAGTGCCTGGGACACAGAAAACACTTAATAAATGCTTGTTAATTGACTGATTGAATGAGAAAGAAGGAGTAAATGCCTCTGAGGTCTCTTCTACCTCCATGAGCCCTGGAGGTAGGTATTATTATTATCTTCATTTTATAGAAAAGAAGAATGAGAGAAGAGAGCTCCTGAAAGGGTCTTAGCATAAAAGTGACCTTCCCTCCTCTCACAATATTATTTGGAAAGTGATGATGTGTACCCAGTGTGCATGGGCTTGTGACACAGGACAGCAAACATTTTAGCTTTGAAATGGCAAATGGTTGAGAAGAGGAGGGTCCAGTTGTTGGCGGAAGGTCAAGTGAAAGGAATGACAGTTTTTTGTCTCTCCTGTCTCATTCCTTTAACCCTTTCCTCCATCTTCAGGGCTGGGCCCAGGTTGACTTTCTGTGTATCTAATACATTAAGTTTCAGTTCTTGAATTATATTCCCTGTGAAATTACAGAATCAAAGAACTTTAGAGCTAGAAGAGAGCTTGGTGATTAAATGAACTTAATGATCACCTAATCTGACCCCTTTACTTTATACACATAAATTGAGACCCCAAAAGATAAAGTCTTATTTAATCAAGCTTACACGACTAGTTAGTAGCTGAGATTAGACTAGAACCCAAGTTACCTGACATAGTCCCATCTGGTCATCCAGTCCTCTTTCCATTTCACTGCACTGCATCCCTATTTTACCAATTTGACCCAATCCAAGCAGACAAGGAAATACAACCCCCTCACCTCCATGTTTGCCTTGTAGATAGAAAAGAGAAAAATGACAATTTTCTGATTTGTTTTTCCTAATACTGAAAAACCCCAAACTGACTATGCATCTAGGGAGTTAAATGACCTTCTCCCTGTCCTAACAGCTGTGCTTTAGCTGATGGGGAATACCCTGACTAGGTCAAAATTGAAGCTTGGCAGGCTGGAATGCATCAATTCAAATGGGTCACACGTCTGCCTTCTCATTTGAAAATGCCAACACCATGCCAAAGACATGAAGAACTGCTTGATGATGATGAAAAAAAATCATCATTTCATTTTGTGCATATATAGAGATTTTCAGGGAAAAGTAAGATCTATTTGGACATGATGAGTCCCTTGTGGGGTGGAGGGAGGGGAAGGGAGTATGGTACTTGGAGAGGGTGGAAACAAAAAGCTGGAACTGTCGTTTCTGTGACAATAATGAAAGCAAGGAATAGAGACTATCCCCTGGATCACATTGCCCCCAGATGGCAAAGTGTCCCTGGATTTGGTCTCTTCATCTGAGGACTCCAGATGGGGATTTACACTTCCCTGGGATTGCTCCTCACTCAGAGAAGATAAGGAATGTAACTTCTGAATTTGCAATTGGAATGACTGAGGATAGGATGGAATGAATGTAAGAGGTCACAGAAACAGAGAATCCCAGGAGTGGGCCATGCCTCAGAGGTTAGTGTAGTATATGTAGTAGGGAAAGGACTGGACTTTCCCAGAGAGTTGAGAATTCTGTTTGTAGCTTGAACAGTGGCTAGCTGTGTGATCATGCCTCAGTTTCCTCAGTAAAATGGGGGGAATGATATATGGGAAATCTTGCAGGTTTTCTCTGAGGAAAGCAATTTGTAAAACTGGAAGTGTTACATAAATTCACTATTACTGTTGTTGCTGTTTTATCTATTCTAACCTAAGCTTGAATTGGAATATACTTAACAAGTAGATTGGAAGATGAATTTTAAATCTTAAATTTTAAGTTCATTGTTAAGTAGGTAGTCCCAGAGGCAGTTGGGGCCTTAGAGATCATATACTAGTCTAATCTTATCATTCTGCAGATGAGAAAACTAGGTAGAAGCTTGTCCATGGTCACACAGCTAGACAGAATGTGACAGAAATGGAATTAGAACCCACATGGACCACTTAACTCTACAAAGCATTGTTACTGAAGAAGGTGAAACCTAAAAGCAATGGGGATTTGGGGGAATTCTTAGAGAGTGAGCAACTGTGGCAGACTGGATAGAGTGCTGACCTCAGAGCCAGAACATCCTGTATTCAGGTATAGCCTCTGATACCTCCTGGCTGGGTGACCCCTGGGCAAATCACTTAAACTCTCAATATTTGGGGCAACTTTAAAATAAGGGTTCTTAATATTTTTATGTCATAGATCCTTTGGATAGTATAGCCTTTGGACCTCTTCTCAGAATAATGTTTTTAAGTGCACAAAATAAAATATATAAGATTATAATGAAAATTAAAGGTTAATGAAAATAAAGATGTCATTTTTTTCTAATTCCACCCCAAATTTTTCTCATCCAAGTTCACATACCCTTGAAATATCCAGGGACCCTAGGTTAAGATTTGTTGTTGGTCAGTCATTCTCAGTCACATTCAACTCTTAGTGACTCAATTTAGAGTTTTCTTGGCAGAGATACTGCAGTGGTTTTCCATTCCCTTCTCCAGCTCATTTTACAGATGAGGAAAACTGAGGCAAATAGGATTAAGTGACTTGCCCAGGGTCACATAGCTAATAAGTATCTGAGGCTGGATTTGAATTCAGGAAGAGAAGTCTTCCTGACTCCAGGCCTGGCACTCTATCCACTGTGCCACCTAGCTGCCCCACAGGTTAAAAAACCTTGACCTAAAACTATGTATTTCAAAGGAGATGCTGCCCTGCACTGCTAGAAGGAGGTCCTTCATCTGGGACCTCCCTATACCAAAGGTCCAGTTCTTACCCTTTATTGAAAATGGCTAAAAGACATTGTGTAGTTTCCCTTTATTGTCCACTGATAGTGTTTACTTATAAGAAGATATTTTATTGTCTTTTGGGAGAAGGGAGAAGGGGGAGGATGTAAGAAACAGTAACAGAGACCATATTTCTTTTTTTTTAAATTAATTTATTTAGTTTTAGTTTTCAACATTTACTTCCACAAGATTTTGAGTTCTAAATTTTCTCCTCATCTCTCCCCTCCCCCACCCAAAGGCAGCATGCATTCTGAATATCCCTTCCCTTAATCTGCCCTCCCTTCTATCAACACCCCCCACCTTCTCTTATCCCCTTCCCCTTCTATTTTCCCATAGGGCAGGATAGATTTCTATACCCCATTGCCTGTATATCTTATTTCCAAGTTGCATGTAAAAACAATTTTTAATATTCGTTTTTAAAACTTTGAGTTCCAAATTGTGCCCTTTTTTCTATCATCCCCTGCTGCTGCTGTTATTCCCTTTCCCCCTATTTTCCTATAGGGTAAGACAGATTTCCATACCCAATTGAGTGTGTATGTTATTCCCTCCTTAAGCCAAATCTAATCAGAGTAAGATTCATTCATTCCCTTTTACCTCCCCCCTCTTCCTCTCCACTATAAAGCTTTTTCTTGCTCCTTTTGTGTAATAATTTACCCCATTCTATCTCTTCCTTTCTCCTCCTCGCAATATAATTCTCTCTCACCCCTTAATTTTATTTTTACATATCATCCCTTTATATTCAACTCACCCTGTGCCCTCTGTCTATATATATGTATATATACATGTATATATACATGTATATGTATACATACATATATACATATATATGTGTGTGTATATGTATGTGTGTGTGTGTGTGTGTGTGTGTATATATATATATATATATATATATATATATATATATATATATATTCCCTTCAACTACCCTAATACTGACAAAGGTCTCATGAGTTACAAATATCATCTTTCCATGTAGGAATGTAAATAGTTCAACTTTAATAAGTCCCTTATGATTTTTCCTTTCTGTTTACCTTTTCATGTTTCTCTTGAGTCTTATATTTGAAAGTCGAATTTCCTATTCAGCTCTGGTCTTTTTGTCAAGAATGCTTGAAAGTCCTCTATTTCATTGAATAGCCATTTTCTCCCCTGAAAGATTATACTCAGTTTTGCTGGTAGGTGATTCTTGGTTATAATCCTATCTCCTTTGACCTCTGGAATATTATATTCTATGCCCTCTGGTCCCTTAATGTAGAAGTATCTAAATCTTGTGTTATCTTAATTGTGTTTCCCCAATATTTGAATTGTTTCTTTCTGGCTGCTTGCAATATTTTCTTCTTGACCTGGGAATTGGAATTTGGCTATAATATTCCTAGGAGTTTTCCTTTAGGGATCTCTTTCAGGAGGTGATCGGTGGATTCTTTCCATTTCTATTTTACCCTCTGGTTCTAGAAAATCAGGGCAGTTTTCCTTGATAATTTCTTGAAAGATGATGTCTAGGATCTTTTTTTGATCATGGCTTTCAGATAGTCCAATAATTTTAAAATTATCCCTCCTGGATCTATTTTCCAGGTCAATTGTTTTTCCAATGAGATATTTCACATTGATTCTGTTTTTTCATTCTTTTTGTTTTGTTTTACGATTTCTTGATTTCTCATAAAGTCACTAGTTTCCATTTGCTCCACTCTAATTTTTAAGGAAGTATTTTCTTCAGTGAGCTTTTAGACTTCCTTTTCCATTTGGTCAATTCTGCTTTTTAGGGCATTCTTCTCCTCATTGGCTTTTTAGACCTCTTTTGCCATTTGGGTTAGTCTATTTTTAAGGTGTTATTTTCTTCAGTATTTTTGGGGGTCTCCTTTAGCAAGCTGTTGACTAGTTTTTCATAATTTTCTTGTATCGCTCTCATTTCTCTTCCCATTTTTTCCTCTACTTCTCTTACTTGCTTCTCAAAATCCTTTTAGAGTTCTTCCATGGCCTGGGACCAATTCATATTTTTCTTGGAAGCTTTGGATGTAGGAGCTTTGACTTTGTTGTTTTCTTCTGGTTGTATGTTTTGATCTTCTTTGTCAGCAAAGAAAGATTCCATGGTCTAACTTGTTTTTGCGCAGTTTGCTCATGATCCCAGTCAAATTACTTGAGTTTTAAACGCTTTGTTAAGGTAGGGGTCTGCTTCCAGTATGGAGAATGTACTGTCCCAAGCTTTAAGGGGTTTTGTGCAGCTGTTTTCAGAAATACTTCTAGGGACCTGTAAGTTTTCCATTCTTCCAAGGTGGTATGATCAAGGGCAAATTGTTTACTCCTTTCCTCACCTATGCTCTGGTCTATGAGTGTCCACAAGCACTCTTTTCTGCCTTATAACTGTGAGGACAATTCCCTCTCCACTACTGCCACAAGCTCCACCATGCCAGCAGTCCTTCTCACCCCAGGTCCACCACCCAGGACCGTGACCCAGAAACAAGCACAGGCAAAGCAAAAAAATCCTGCCTCAGTGCAAGCAAAGAGATTCCTGCAGTCTCCCTCTGATCAGCCACTTGATCCCCCCACCGTCTATGGGCCAAGATCTCCAGAAGCAGCTGCTACCAGGCTGCACTAGGGCCAGGGTTGGACTGTGCTCCTCTCACCCAGGTCCGACAGACCTTTCCCACTGACCTTCTGAGTTGTCTTTGCCGTTTATGGGTGGGGAGGCTGGAAACCACCACAGCTCCTCTTGATTCAGTCCCCTGGGGCCTGCTCCAGGTTTGCTGGGACCCTGTCTTTGCCTGAGCAGGCCACACGGAACTGTGCTCCTCTCCCAGCCCAGTGCAACAGACCTTCCCTGCCAACCTTCCAGGTTGTGTTGGGCTGGAGATTTGTTTCAATCTGTCTTTTTGTGGGTTTTGCTGCTCTAGAATTTGTTTAGAGTAATTTTTTACAGGTATTTGGAGGGGTTGGGGGAGAGCTCAAGCAAGTCATCATTTTTACTCTGCCATCTTGGCTCTGCCTTGCCCCCTCCTCCCGACCATATTTTTTTTTGCTAGATTCTTTCCCTGATGACATTTTTGTCATTTTTATCTGGAGCTTTCATTAAAGAAATAAATCTATGTGTAGTAGGATTTTTGGTAGATGTCAGGTATTTTGTAGTGTTAGACAGGTGTATAGACAGGTATAGACAGGTGAAATAATAAAAAATAGACCAATCCTGGAGTCCAAATCCCTGGGTTTGAGTTCCAGAATCTGATTCTTAGTAGCTGTGTCGACCCTAAGGGAAGTCACTTCAATTCTCTGACCCTCAGTTTCTTTATCTGTAAAATGGGCAATATGTATTAAGTGTTATGATATCTGCTTCTTTCTCTTCTCTAAAAGTGGAATGGGTTCCCTCCTCAGGTCAAAAATTCCAGTACTATACTAGAGCCAATTTGAACCTGCTTGAAAGAGCCAATAGTTAAAGAAATTAGCAAAAGCTACACATCAGAGCTTGATGTATTGTTTTATTGATTTTCTAGACTTAATAAAATGATGGATAAAATGTTAAAGCAGATTAAATTTAAAAGTGGGGCAGCCCAGGCCTGGAATTAGGAAGGCCTAAGTTCAAATATGACCTCATACACTTACTAGCTGTGTGACCCAGGCAAGTCACTTCACCCTGCTTGCCTCAGTTTCCACATCTGTGAAATGAGCTAGAGAAAGAAATGGCAAACCACTCCAGTATCTTTGCCAAGAAAACCTCAAATGGGGTCACAAAGAGTCGAATGTGACTGAAAATGAGCGAACAACAACAACAACAACAACAAAATCAAAATTAATACATTTTTCCAATCATCTCAAAATATCATGGGATCAAAGGTGGAGAGCTGGAAAGACCTCAGAGGTCATCTATGCTAACATCCTCATTTTACAGATGAGAAAACTGAGGCCCAGAAAGATCACCCGGGTCATTAGAAGCAGAACCGGGATTCAAGTTTAGGCTTTTCGGAGTCCGAGTCCAGCATTCTATGTTCTATGCCTCCTAGAAGCCTGTTAATTCAATATTAATCTGATATCATATTTAATTAGCTCACTTCCTACAATTCACTAGGTACCCTCAATTCAATTACAGTATCACAAAACATGGAGAGGCACATGGTGGATGTGAATAGGAAAAAACATATAACCAATGAATAACTTTGAAAAAATAGGAGTGAGAGATATTATCAGGGAAAGGGAGAAGACAAAAAGAAGGTTGTTCATGTGGGGAGGTTGAGGGAGAACAGGTGGACAGCCTGAGGGCTCCATTGGTATCCTTGAGATGTCAGGAGAAAGGAAAGAAGGCCTCAAGCATGTTGTGTGGATAGACTCTCTATGGTGAACTTAATGAGAAAATATGGACAAGGGTCTCGTAGGATGAGCAGGCATACAATATGGAGGCAGCATCAAAATGGATAAGATGACAGGTCCATCTGAGCATCACAGAGCATCACATGGTGCTAATCTTTTATATACACATATATCTCTCATAGCCTATTTTATATTATGGTTGTTTGTGTCTGTTTATTAATTCCCTTTCTAGACCACTAGCTCCTATGTGACTGCCTCTGATCTTTGTATCTTCTTCCTCAATGCCTAGTACGTAATAAGTGATTGATACATAGCTGTTGAATTGCATTGTCAGTGTTTTGTCTATATTTGATTGAGTATAATAAATTCCACATTTAATCACATTGCTATTATTAAAATAGTTTTAATAAATGAGCCATTTGGGGGGTTAGAAATCTTTTTGCTAGAAACTTTCATTTTATTGAAATTTATTGTGATGAGTTTTGAGCTGTTTAGGGCTTAGAATGTTTGCTATGATTATGTTTTTTGTGGTTGAGTGATTTTTCAGTCATGTCCAACTCTTCATGATTCTTTTTGGGATTTTCTTGGCAAAGATACTAGAGTGGTTTACCATTTCCTTCTCCAGCAGAGGCTAACAGGGTTAAATAACTTCCCCAGGGTCCCACAGCTAGTAAGTGTTTGAGGCTGGAGCTGCCCAGCAGCTAGATAATGTAGATAATAATAATAGCTGCTATTTATGTAGTACAATCAGGAATGAGAGGCAGAATGGGGTAGAGGATAGGGAGCTGACTCAGAATCAGGAGTTGGGTTCAAATTCTGCTTCTGATACAAACTGGCTGTGGGACCCTGGTTGTTGTTGTTGAGTCATGTCTGGTTCTTCATGAGCCCATGTACCATAATGCCCATAGGGTTTTCTTTGCAAAGATACTGGGAGTGGGGGGGACAACATGCCAACAACTATGCACAAGTAAGATGTAAACAGGATAAATCGAATTTGATCTCAAAGGGAATGCACTAGCATTGAGGGGAATGAGTAACATACTTCTGCCTCATCATTGTAGAGATAGTGGATTATGGGGAGTATTACACATTCTGTCAGTAATGGTCAATGTATTGGCTAGTTTTGCTTTTTTTCTTCTTTCTTTTTCAATATACACATGGGGTAAGGAAGGAGGGAGGAAGAATATGTTTGGAAATAAATATGATACTAAAATAACAGGCATCAATAAAAGAAACAGAATTTTCAAGAAGAAAACAAAATTAAAAGTCTAAAAGAGCAAAAAGCAAAGTATCTTGATATGATTGGAGGAGGAAAGAGTTGAAAAATAGCACATATAAAATACATACACATAAAATAGGTATATAGATTTGGGGCTTTAATTTTTATTACTTTCAGGCCTTTTAAACATGCTTCCTGGTTCTTGAGTATTTTGATAGATAATTTAGTTTTCAATAAGTGAAATGGTATCCATTACTGAAGGTAATACTCAAGCTAAGATCTGATCAGAATGGGATGTAGCAAAACTATTATCTCCTCTATTGTGTACCCTATACTTTTATTAATGCAACACTGAAGGGTTTTTTAAAAAGTGTTTCATTTTGGTTTTGAGTTTTGTTTGTTGGAGGTTTGTGGTCCACTAAGATTAGCAGGTCTTTTTTACATGAACTTTCACTACTCACATCTCCCTCATCCTGTATTTATGCTGTTGATTTTCTCAACCCAAGTGTAAGATGTTACATTTATGCCATTATTAAATTGGATTTTATCCAGAGGAGGTCATCCAAGATGGCGAAAGGCCTTGAGGCCATGTCATACGAGAGCTGTGGAGTATGTTTAGCCTGGAGAAGAAAAGGCTCAGGGGGTACATGATAACCCTATTTAAGTATTTGAAAGACTATCATGAGATAAAGAGATTGGTCTTGTTCTGTTTTTCTCTAGAAAAAATGAACTAGGAGTTTTGAGTGGAATTTGCTAAAATTTAGTCTTTACATCAGAGAAAATTTACCAACAGTTAAAGGTATTTTCAAAAGTAAAATGGGTTGCCTTGGAACAGGATGGTTTCCCTTCCTACTACCATTCTTCTTGTGGAGGCCGGATGTCCACTCATTAGCTATTTCATATTAGTAATTTCTTTTGGGAAGTAGTTGGTCTAGACGGCTACTGAGCCCCCTTCTTAGGTAAAATTATGATGGCTTTTCTTGCACATATAAATGATGGTATCTTCTGCTTAGCATTCCATTCAAATCTAAGTTCAAGAACAAGATCACAGGAACTTGGGTAATGCTGGATAAACTTCCTGGTCATCAGGTCCCTTCTCTGCAGATTCCTGTGGCTATACCTTTATAGATTTAAAAGACAAGTTATGTCGAAATAACACTGTTGTCTAGCAAAATTGTAGAACCTGGCATCTAATCTCAGTTTTGCACTAATTTACTATATGATTGCAAGCAACTAATTTTTAAAATGTCCTATCACCCTATAAAACATGCTTCCTTTTTTGGGGAGTGGGAATCTGCCTCAATTTTTTTCATCTGTGAGATTAGAAGAAAAATCCCTACATATTTTGTAGGGTCATCAAGATGAACACATGAAATAACCAAAAGAAATCATTTTGATAATATAAAAAGGGAGGAAGTGTGGTAGAGTAGGAAGAGCCTTGAGGCTCAGAGGTCCTGGCTTCAAATCCCCCCTCAGCTACTTCCTACTTTGTGTGACCTTGAGCAAAATCAGCAGCTATGAAATTAAAGGCTTAGACTAGAAGATCAATGAGTGGGACAATGAGTGAGAAGGCCAGTTGACTAGATCACTGAAAGTGGAAAGGAAAGTAATATATAATTAAGCTGGAGAGGTAGGCTGGGGCCTGATTGTAAAGGGGCTTTAAATGCCAAACAATGGAGTTTATATTTGATCCTAGATGGAAGTGGGAGCCATTGGAGTCTATTAGGTAGGGAGTGACATGGTCAGGTCTGTTCTTAAGGAAAATATTTTAGCAAATATCAATGGGTTGGAGAGGGAAGAAATTAAAACAGGCAGAATGCTTCAGAGAGAATTTTTAGCTGACGTGTCATACTGCTGATTCACACTGAATTTGAAATCTCCAGATTTTTTTTAATGATTGAAAAAAACATTTATTATTTATCTAGTATGTACCGAACATTGTACTAAGTGCTGGGGATACAAACAGAACATCAAGATAGTCCATGATCCCAAAGAGCTCTTATTCTAATTGAGGGGGATAGCACATATGAGAGAGGGTTCAGGCAGGAAAGGTCCAGAAATCCTAAGAAAGCACTGGTAGAGCGGGTGGCAATATCCAACGCTCTGGAGGCCACAATGGCAGGGGGGATGGCAGAGCTTGGTGGGCCAGAGGGTATGGTGGCAGGGCAGAGGGTAAAGCCCTGTATGTGTACAAAGTACAAGCAAATTTCAGGAACTAATAACCAAAAGGAAAAAGAGATTCTCCTTTCCTCCCCTCCCCTTCCATTCCTCCTCCCCCCCCCTTTCTTTTTCTTTCTTTCTCATAGACAGCTAGGTGCAACAGTGGGTAGAGTGCCAGGCCTGGACTCAGGAAGACCAGAATTTAACTCTAAACTCAGACACTTACTAGCTCTGTGACCCTGGGCAAGTCACTTAACCTCTCTTTGCCTCAATTTCCTCATCTGTAAAATGGGGATAATAATAGCACCTACCTCTCAGGGGTATTTTGAGGATCAAATGTGATATTATTTGTAAAGCACTTAGTACAGTACCTGGAACATAGTAGCCATGTTGGTTATTATTATTTCTCTCTTCTTTTTCTTTTTCTTCCTTTTCTTCCCTCTTTCCTTCCTTCCTTCTCCTCTCCCTCCCTTGCTCCCTCTTTCTCTTTTCCTTCCTTCCTTTGTCCTTCCTACTTTCCTTCCTTTCTTCCTTCCTTCCTACCTTCCCACCCTCCTTCCTTCTTTCCTTTCTTCCTCCCTCCCTCCTTCTCTCTCACTCTCTGGCTATCCTCCCCCAGATCTTTTTAACAGGAACTCTTGTGTGGTCATTCCTTCTCTATCTTGTATTTGTAAATTTAATTTTAGAGCCAAGAACGTGCTGTCCATATCATGATAGGCGGTGGAGTCAGATAACCTGCCTCTCACTCTCACTACCTGTATGCCCTTTGGCAAGTCACTAAAGCTTCGTCGTCTTCAGTTTTTTTCATCCTTTGGTTGGACTAAGCCTCTGAGGCCCCTTCTACATCTAGATGTATGGTCTTAGATTTCACCTTATTTGATTTGACTCATTATTCTAGCTAGTCTGAAACACTATCATCTAAGCATTATTCTTCATTTGACAGATGAAACAACTGAGACTAAGAGAGGTTAGATGATTTTACTACGGTCACAAAGAATATTATAGGTAGAATTTGAACCCTAGGCTTCTGATACTTGGTCCAGCATGCAATCCCTAAGGCAATACTGCTGCATGGGTGAATCCTTCTACTTAAGTAGCAAAACAGTGACCAGAACCCATGACTCCTGACCTTTGGTCCAATATGCTCTTTTCTCCAGGACGTGACGTGTTTTCTTTTGTGCTCGGAGCCCATAAGACCCATCTGAGTCCTCGTGGAAAATTCCGTCTTTGAGGGGAAGGGTGAGCAGAGAGGATGGGGGTGGGGGAACTGCTCTGGGTCACTGAGCAGATTTATAAAAAGAGACCCTGAATAGTAAGGAAGTACTTTGAAAGCCTCCTGCGAAAGGAACTTGAATTCATCATCCCTCACTGCATATCTGTTGCTGTAGCACCTTAAATAAATGAGTTACAGGGGAAACAAACTAGGGGATGGTGACAGGTATATGTGCAAATAGACTGTTAGCTTCCCAGTCAGCCAGCAATGATAAGCTTCCCCTCAGGCCATAAACCTGACCCAGCTGTGGGATGGGAGTACGTCCATGCACCAGGAGGGAGAAGGCTTATTTCCCTATTGGCATAAAGTCCATTTGAACCTTGACCCTTCCCAAACTGTACTCCTTTGATAAAGGCAAGATTTGAGAAGCCGAAGAAAACAAGCAGCAATGTCCGATAAGGATCAGCTGTCTAAAACAACAGGCCTCAGAAAGAGATAGGAGACAAATGCTTCAGTAAGAAAAGCAATAACGACAGATGTGGGGCTTCCACAAAGTGCCAGTTCCCGGCACTCTGAAAACTCCTTGATGTGGGTTAACCAATAACAGAGGTGATTCCTTCAATTGGTCTTATTCACTTTTGTATGCCCAGGTTCATCCATAATTAAGGAGAGTAAACATATCCTACAGCCTATTAAGTATTGTTCATGTTTTCTGGTCTATCCTGATGGGCAAGAAGGAAGCTAAAGGCAGAGTTGTAGCATGTCATGCTCAGAGGAATGGTGCTTATGGATCCAGGGAAGAGCATGACACTGCACTGCTTTTAATCAGTGGCAACTCCCGAGAGAGCTGGGCTGAAACTGCAAAAGACAGCAGAGAGAAGAGGGAAGAGAGCTGGAAGCAGAGAGAGGAACCCCCTCCTCCCCCACCCTCAGACATGAAAGACTCTAAGCCATATCAGTAAAGGGAGGGTGGAGAGTTGAGATAAGTATCCAAATAAATTCAGTCAAAAGCCTATCTACTGGGAAGGAGAAATTAGGCCTTAGTCCTCTATTTTCTAGACTGATTGTTAATATGAATCAGAATTCTTGGATAATCCTTCAGCTCTTCATTTTGTTTTGTTGTGTCTGTATTTCAGAAAACAGACAAACAAAAACAAACAAGCAAACAAAATCCTACCCAATGGATCATAATGGTTGAGCTGGTGTTTTCAGCTGATGGCTCAATTGTGGCATCCATCTGATGGGACAAAAATAAGTCAAAGAAAAAAAAAAGATTTGTCTGCTCAGCAGTTGATTAAGTAACCGTGTACACTTATAAAAGAGAGGAGGGACTTGTAAGTTGTGCTTACTTGGGCAAAAACGAAATGGAAAATTCAAGCATCATTTAGATACTTCACCTCCTCTTTATTGGAAATATCCAGGTAATTGAAGTATTACAGGGAGATTTAAATCATACTCTTATTTACCTCAAATTTTGATATGTGTGTGTGTTTAGTCACCAACCCCAGAATTTTATTTAGTAACAGTGTTGCTTGGCCTTCTCTGAAACTGATTAGAAGGTGAAAAAAGACTGAATAATGAGCAAAACTCCCTAATTATAAAAATATTCTAGTCTCAGGAACTAACTCTCTGCAGTAAACACAGCACAGTCTGAGTTATCAGCATTCTGAACATGGGTTCTTTCTGTCCCTGTTCCAAAAGAGTCATTGCTTCCCTTCTTGAAACCTCCTAACTTCCAACATCAGGCCATCCTCTCTATTTCTCCACACTTACCCTAGAGTCAACAGGGACATTGCCTTTGAAACCCATGGGAGCTCAGTGCAAAGAAGGAAGATAGCAGTGAGAAGAGGAAGTAAGGCCATAGCCCAAGGAGCTAACCCTCCCCCCTCTTCATTTTCCTCCTGATAAATGCCAGGCCATATTTTCTCCCGCCAGGTTCCCTGAAAGACATGTGAATGATGTTCCTTCATAAATTTTCTTGTAGGAGTTGTGAGTCACAGAGCAATCAGTTAATGGTGCCCTGGTGCTTCACGGTGGTAGTTAACTTACTTACCTCAACTTATCTTGTATTAAATGGCAGGAGATGTTGGGGTACTCAGCCTTTAGTCTAAATTTCTTATTTGTTTGTTTTTTAATAGTACACATATTTTTCTTTAGGATAATTTTATGAATGCTTTCTATATAACACTCATCTATGCTATTGAATATTGCTACTAAGAAATTAGGGATAGAGACTAGATATGTCATTTTACAGGTAAAGGGAACTCCCTGGTGATAAAACTCCCTCATCAATGCAGGCTGGCACCTTCTTCTGTGACTTAATGGTTTTAGAGGATTGCCTTGGGCTTGTGACTTGCCCAGGGATACACAGCCTGTATGTGTCTGAGGCAGGATTTGAACCTAGAACTTCCTGGCTCTGAGACCAACTCTTTATCTGTTATGGAGTGCTGTATCTCATTTATAAATTGCTGATTTAAAATATTCTTATTACTAATGATAATGCCGAACATTTATTTAGTTCTCTGTAGTCTGCAAAGTGCTTCCACAAACATCTAATTTGATCCTTACCATAGCCCTGGGAGGTTTTGTTTTCTTGGGATTTTTTTTTTTTGGTCTGCGTTAGTGATTTCATCTCATCTGCAATTTGTAGTCTGATAGAATTGCTTGTGTCCACAAAGACAACAGGTGACTTGCCCGTGGTCACATAGCTCTAGAGGAGCCATTGTTCTGTCAGACAGTGAGACAGACTGTGCATCTACCATATACAGAGCCCTACTCTAAATTAACCTCATAGAAAATAGTGTGAGAAAGTGAAGGTGATCCCTGTGCTCAGATCTCTTTCAAGTTAAAGGAAGAGTTAGGATAAGAAAACACAAAAAGTCCAAAGAATCTATCTCAATCAATCAATAAGCATTTATTAAGTGCCTACTATGTACCAGAGGCACTGTGCTAAATATTGGGCATACAAAGAAATGCAAAAGACAGTCCTGCCCTCAAAGAGTTCATACTCTAATAGGGGAGACAATATGCAAACGATTATACACAAGCTATATGTCAGATAAATAGGAAATAATCAACAGAAGCAAGGCAGTAGAGTTAAGAAGGATTGAGAAAGGGGTTGTAGAAGGTGAGATTTTATGTGTAACTTGAAGGCAGTCAGGTAAAAAGGGGGAAAAGATGAGAAGAGGGAGCATCATTCCAGGCATGGAAGAGAAAATGCACAGAGCCAAGAGTTGGAGTATTTTCCATCTAAGGAAGATGTTAACAAGGGCAAACCAACACAACTATAAGGAACTATTGTATGCAATGTTGAGCAGAGGTTGGGATGGATGAAACAGTCAACAGGACTAGGTTCCCAGGCCAGACTAGATCTGGGGACCATACTGAGTGACTAGGAGCCCTCAGAGAAGCTCCTGAACCACCTCCAGACACTGTAGCTGGTGATGATTTGAGCTTAGAAGGACCTCCTAAAGCTACTGGACCAGACCAACGTGCTCTATGTAGGCACAGGCCCATCTCCAGGGAGGAGAGAGAACTCAGTCACGGTCTGGGGATATGGGAACAGAGTACCAGGCACAAACAGAATCCTTTGTCTACTAAAGTCTACTCAATGGTTGCCTTTAGGTGGCCAGAGATCTTTTCCTTGTTTCATTAGTCATACTAAAGAAGAGTTAAGTATCTTGCTCAAAGGGACAAAGAAGATAAGCAGAGAAAGTACCAATGGAGCGTGAAGCTACATTGGCACAACGATTTCTCATCCAGAAGTCTTGCTAAAGAACATTCCCTAAGAGCAATAAACGTTCCCCAAAAAATGCTAAATGGAGTACTGTGACGCTACTCCCCAATGCTGGTTTCTCCTTTATTGAGTCCCTTGTGAACAGTAAGTGTTGCTCAGCTGTTGCAATCCCCACTTGGACACTGAACACATTTGTAGATGTGAATGCTCAAGGATGAGCCTTACACTCTGGAAAACTTAAACAGGCAAGGATCCCAGTTAGTTTGGGAACCAGCTTTTTGGGGCTTTGGGTTTCTGAAACTAATCTGTTATTCAGTTGTGTCCAACCCTTCGTGATCCCATTTGGGGTTTTCTTGGCGAAGATACTGGAGTGGTTTACCATTTCCTTCTCCAGCTCATTTTACAGATGAAGAAACTGAGGCAAACGGGTTAAATGACTTGCCCAAGGTCACACAGCTAAGTCAGTATCTGAGGCCAGATTTGAACTCAGGAAGATGAGTCTTCCTGACTCTAGGCCCAGTCCTCTATGCACTATGGCACCACCTAGCTGCACTGTTGTCAAATCAGGAGCTCCTAAATGGCATCTATGTACTTTAGGTTCCTGTTCTCTCTATTCCACTTGTAGTTTTTTCATTACAAAACACTGAATAAAAATAGAGATGGAGAAGTAATACGAGGGTTCAAACCTTGTGAATGAATGACTTAGCATCTCACATTCAGCGTAGAGAAGAGCTTGATAGAATGTTAGCTTTAGAGCTAGGAAGACTCGAATTCTACTTCAGACACTTTCTAGATATGTGTCCCCGGCAAGTCACTTAACCTCTAGGTTTTCTCATCTTATAACAAAAACGTCTCCTTCAGCAAGGTTGTTGTGAGGATTAAATTAGATAACATATAGAAAGTACTTTGCAAACCTTAACATTTGGTATGCATATTATTATTATTGTTAAAGGTGGGAACATTATACTTTGCATTAAAAAAAAAACTCAGGAGTAAAATGATCATAATAACAGCTAGCATTTATATAGTACCTTAAGGTTTGCAAAGCATTTCACAAATAGTATCTCATTTTATCCTCACAATATCCCTGGAAGATAGGTGCTATTTTTTTCCCCTCATTTTACAGATGAAGAAACAGAGGCAGACAGAGGTTAACGCTAGTCACACAGCTAATGTCATCCAATCCTGTCAATTTTTTTTTTGAAGAGTCACTGTCTATTTGTTCTTTCCATTAACACTTCCACCATCCCTTCATCATCTCTCATGGAGGTCTTCCTAACTGGCCTCCCTGCCTCTAGTATATATAAAGTCTCTATCCCCTTCCTCCCACCCATCTGTATACTCTTGATGGATTTTTTTTTGTTTTTTTTTCCCAATGGATTTATTTTAGTAAAATGCTGCTCTTATTTGTCACACCTGAAGTGTAATAGTTATCTCAAATCCAACCTGAAGCCTGACATTCATGGTCTTCTTATGATCTGGCCTCAATTGACTTTTCTAGACCAATTTCCCCTGCTCCTCTATATTTTTCCTCTATATCTCCCTCAGTTAAACTGGAGTCTCCTGATTTCCTAAATAGATTCCTTGCTTTCTTACCTTTGTTCAAGCTGTTCCCTCCACCTAGCATCTCCTCTCCACCTCTCATCCCTAGTGAGGAAAAGGTTACCCATCCTTCAAGCCTCAATGAAATACCATTTCCTCCATGAAGGCCTCCATGATAATCTTGCCTGGAGGTAATCTCTCTGAATTCTGGCACTTTGGTCCTTTTTTGTTGTTGTTATTTTGGTATAATATAAAAATACTTTGTATTCTAATGATTTCTGCATATTTCTTATCTGTTCTCTTGGATTATAAACAGTTTGCAGTCAAGGATAAAAGTCCCAAAGAACTCTGGCTCTGGAGACCTGAGTTTTAATTCTGCCTCTATCAGAGGTGCTACCTGTGTATCCTTGGTCAAGTCACTGGGTCTCAGTTTCCTCATCTGTAAAATAAGGGGGTTAGACTAACAATCAAGCATTTATTGAGTACTTATGGTGTACTGGATACCAGATGACCTTTGCAGTTCCTTCTAGCTCCATGATCTTTGCATCCGTTACTGTCCCTAGCACTGGGCCTGGCACCTGGTATCGTTCAGTAAATACTTTTCCATAAATGAATGAAGGATCACTTGAGGGAATGCTTGATGAATTAGTTCTACCACTGGGAAAAAAAAAAAACCCAAACCTAAGACCGGTCACCATTTTAGAAGTGGCTCAGAATGTCATTTTCATATATGGAAGGCAGCTCATTCGACCCATATAGGGGTTTAAAAAGCATCATTAGATTATAGAGTATTCAGCACTTTGAACCCAGAGCCCAGAGCAAGAGATGATCCTTTCTTCCTCTTCGAGGGCTGGCATTTTGGCAGAGAGGAGCTGGCAGCCAGGGCTCCAACAGGTGTGATAAGCACCAAACAAACCTCTAAATCTTATGGGGGGAACCACACCATCAAAAGGTGAAAGGTTAAAATTGTAACCGGGCCGGAAGACACAGCCACGGGGACCCTGAAGTTGACACTTCAGAATTTCTCTGAAGTCCATGGCTGGAATGTATTTGGAGCACAGACTCCAAGGGTAATAGAACTGGAAAGATAATGGCATCCTATGCCATCTTGTTGCTTTGACCAGTCACCTTTTAAATATTTATGTTTTATTTTTATCTCTGTATTAGTGAGACATTATTTGTGCACAGGCTGTTAAAAACAGTTCTAAGGGAAACACACTTCCAGCTGGTTTCCTCCTGTTTTCCATCTGCTGCATTTATATGTCTTTGTAAGCGTTTAACTGTTGCTTGTCAGTATAATTGGTATTTTCTGAGGACTGGTGGAAAAAAAAAAAAGAGAAAGAGAGTCCCCTGAGGGGTTTGGTGGGTTCAATTGATTCCAGCAAGATTATCTGGGCTGTTCACTAATAAACATGAAACTTTGAAGCAGGAGAAATAAAATAAACATCTCGTAACTTTAAGTTTTAAGAGTTAACTTGCCTGTGCCGGATCTTTGTATTCCTCTATTTATGCTACTCTTTCCCCCATTTAATCTTAAATATGTAAATCCTCAATTTATCTGGAATTACTTAGTGAAAGGCTGATGTGTGAGTGCGGGCCGATTATAATATTTCACCGCCACCCCTGATCCTCTTTACCTCTTATTCTTTTCATAGCAGATCAAAAAAGCTGCATGCGTGCCACAAGAATATATTATTTTAAGAGACTTGGACTTAGAAATTGATTTCCTTGATGAGAAAAGGAAAAAGTCTCCTTCTGACCCAGAGGGTCACTTCATAATCCTGTCACTCTACATCAAAAAGCTTCCTCCCCCCTTCTTTTAGGAGAAGATGAGAATATTTCTGAAAAGGAATTAATTTTTCAGCTACAGTGAAACCAAAGACTTAGCCAATGAGAGAGGGAGCTATGCTATTCAGAACATATCTCCTGTGATTAGAACAAGGGACCAATATATTTTAGGGTCAGGCAATTTTAGATGGAGATTGGGATTAGTGCTTCAGGATGAAACTGATCTTATATTTTTATCACCATACTTAAGGCTTAAGCTGGAATCTTCCTGTTGGCAGAGGGATTTCACTGTGTGGATTTTTTTTTTCATATAATGAGGATTGATGCATGCAGGCAACACTTTATATACATATGTGGGTTTTACTTAATAGGCTATTAAACAGCAAGTGATTTTTATCACCAATAATTGGGGTTCAATTTGTAAAACTTACCTTCGTACTTAAAGAATGTCTGATGCTTACTGTTTAATTATCTGTTTAACCATAGAAATATTGAACATATATTAAATGGATCTTACAATGTGTTGAAACCATGTGCTGCTTTAGTTTTATTAAATATCTGTTAGGTGAAAATAACATTTCCATTTCTAGGGTTCATAATTTATTATGTTTTTGATTGAGGACTGCTAATCCCTTTTAGTAATATTAAGCCTTAGAACATCATGGTGCAGTGGAAAGAATATTGAGTTGGAGTTAAAGGACCTAAGTTCAGGTCCCAGTACTGCTATTTGCTACCTGTGTGACCTTAGGATAATTCATCTCACTAGGTCTTAGGTCATCCTGCACTTCTTCATGTGTAAAATGATGTGGTTGGGCTACATGCCCTCTAGGGCTCCTTCTAGCTGTACATCTGTTATTCTGTGATTTTGGAAGATGCTTATGGTATGATAGAAAGTTCCCTGGATTTGGTGTGAGAGGATCTGTCTTTTATTCCTAAACACAATTATTTATTATCAGTATGGTCTTGAATAAGTCACTAACTTGACCTCATGGGCCCCAGTTTGCAAAGTGAGAAGGTAGGATTAGATGGGGTAACTATGTGACTCAGTGGTTAGAGTGCCAGGCCTGGAGTTAGGAAGACCTGTGTTCAAATCCATCCTCAGACACTTACTAGCTGTGTGACTCTGGGCAAGTCATTTAACCCTGTTTATTTCAGTTTCCTCATCTGTAAAATGAGCTGGAGAAGGAAATGGCAAATCATTCTAGTATCTTTACTAAGAAAACCCCAAATGGGGTCACAAAGAGTCAGACATGATTAAACAAGATTAAATGATCTCTAAATTCTCATCTTTATATTCATTCTATGATCCTAAGCTGTTGAGTTCTGAAATTACATATTTTCATTGACCATTTAATTGTTTAGTAGGATGAGGGCTTAGAAAGGTTTGAGTAGACTCTGGGGCAAGAAGAAAATAGACATAGATTCAAGTTCTATTCAACTCAATAAACATTTATTGAGCATCTACTTTGTGCTAGGGGTTAGGGAGACACAGATGAAAATAAAATACTCCCTACCCTCAGGGGGGTTATAATCTAACAGGGATAATGTTGGGAGCACAGATAATTATGGCATAAAGGTGACTAATAGAAATGCAAAGGAGAGGTCCAGATAAAGTATTGTGAGAAATTTGAGGAGAGAGATCGCTTTTCACCTTGTGAAGGGATTAGAAAAAGATCGAGCATATAGGGAAGGCTTCTGAGGCAAAATTACAGGGGAAGGAGTCCTGTATATAGTCATAGAACCTGTATTTAGAACCTGATTCTTCTACTTATTGTGCAACCTTAGGCCAGTCATATAACTCCTCTGGATCCCAGTTACCTCATTTGTAAGCAAGGGGGTTGGACAATATGACCTTAAGCATCCGTGTCAGTTCTATTTTCTGTACTATCCATTAACCACACTGCTGCCTGTCTAATGCATTTCAAAGTCCCTCCTGTGATCATATTTCTCCTCTGGTCAAAAACATTCAATGGCTCCTTCTTACCTATCAAATAATATATAAACTTGTATCCTGGAATTCAAAGCCCTCTATCACTGGGTTTGAATTGACCTGAGCCAGTCTATTTTTGTACTATATCACCATGCCACTAGTTTTTGTTATTGAGTCATTTTTCAGTTGTGTCTGACTCTTCATGACCCCATTTAGGATTTCTTGGCAAAGATCCTGGAGTGGTTTGCCATTTCCTTCTTCAGCTCATTTTACAGATAGGGAAACTGAGGCAAACAGTGTTAAATTATTTGCCCAAGATCACACTAGTAAGTGTCTGACTCCAGGCCCAGTGCTCTATCCACTGTGCCACCCAGCTGTTCATGCCTCTAGTTAGGAGGCCTTTAATAATAATAGCTAGCATTTCAGTAGCACTTAACGTTTGTAAAGTACTTTACAAATACTATCTTATTTTATATTCACTGCAACCCCAGGAGAGAGGTGTTATTATCATCCCCATTTTATAGATGAGGAAATAGAGATTAAGCTACTTGTTCAGGGTCATACAACTGGTAAATATCTGAGTCTAGATTTGAACTCAGATCTTTCTGACTTAAGGCTCAGTGCTCTATCCACTATGCCACATAGCTCTCAGTAACGTAGGCAAGAAGAGATAGGGATATGAACCAGGATGGTTTCAATGAGTATGCAATGAAGGAAGCAGATGCCTGAGATATTTGAAACATCTTATGCCCAGGGTTGTTTTTCTTGATTGGATACCAAATGAACCTACTTTTCTGTTCACTTTCCACAGTTGTTATTTGGTGAGAGTACAGACTTCTTAAGCAAAGGTGCTGAGCATCTAGGTAAGAAATCCCTTTGTAAACCTGAATGCATTAGGAAAAATCTTAGTTTCCTCAAGTACAAAATGAAGGGGCTGGACTAGGGAATATCTAAGGTTCTTGCTAGTGATAATCTTCTATGACTCTGTGATTCTATGAGTGTCTTATCAACTCAGGAAACTTATGTGCTCATCTTTTGTTGAAAATAAGAGCCCTGTTGAGGATGTGAACAGCAGGCAGAACAGGCCCTCACCAATAAGATGTTATTTCAGGGTTTCCTTCCTGACTAAAACTCTCTTCTCCAAAGATCTCTGAATTTCTACACTTAGTGATTCATCTCTTTGTGTTAAACTTGCCCTGTCCCCTTTACTTTCAGATCTGTAACACTTGAGTGTGATGAGTTTGTCAGATCCTTTCTAGGTGTTAGATGCTAGGGCAAGGCGTAGTCAGGAAAAGAGGAGCCAGTAGCCTAGGACCTAAAGAAGCGAGGCCACTGAAGGATATAATATCATTGCATCTAGTGCATGGGAGGCATTTAGGTGGTGCAGTGGATACAGAACTGGGCCTTCATCTCTCTGAGTTCAAATCTGGCCCTAGGCAGCTGTTTCAGGCTATCTGGACCACTCTGCATATAATGATACATTAGATATGTTATTTGGTTGTTTTCAGTCGTGTCTGACTCTTTATGACCCCATTTAGGGTTTTCTCAGCAAATATATTGGAGTGGTTTACCATTTCCTTCTCAACCTCATTTCACAGATGAGAAAACTGAGGCAAACAGGGTTGAGTGACTTGCCTAGGGTCACGCATCTAGGAAGTGTCTGAGGCCAGATTTGAACTCAGGAAGATGAATCTTCCTAACTCCAGGCTTGGCACTCTATCTACTGTGCCACCTAGCTGCCCCACTATGTACTACTTTAAATAAAACAGGGGTTGATCTCTTCCTTTGCAAATGTTGTCTGTTATTTTCACATGTGGCTTCTGTGTTTCAATTTAATCCCTCCCTGTCAAGGACCATCTCTTCCATTTATAGATCACACGTCATAGAATATGAAGGCTGGTTCAGAATAGCTAGATTTTCTGGCTTGTTCTCTTGTTTTTCATATGAGGAAACTGATGCTCAGATAGGTTAACTGATTTGCTCAAGGTCACACAGCAAGTTCTTTGGCATTCTCATTACCTAGGATAGGACTTTGCACATAGTGGAAATGCCACTAATATCGCTGGTGGATTGACAGGAGCATATGTATTGGGTATGAGGGACACAACGTGGAAGAAAAGAATATATTCAATTGTTTGTGTCAGTGGGAAAAGATTTCCACAATGTCCTTTGAGCTTTTCATTTAGTGCTTATTCAGGGATATTAACTGTGCTGCGGCCCTTTGTTTATCAGTTAATATATCATCATTGAGTTCCTCGAAAGCTTGTTGAAATACAAGCTTACCGTGCACCATTCCTTTGGAGGCAGGATGTGGATCAGCTTAGCTTTTATAGAAGGGCCTTCAGAGAGGTTATAAGTGTTAACTCTGAAGGTACAAAATGAAAGGCTTGCCGCCTATTTTGAGGCAATTACTTTGGAGAGGAGAAGCCAAAGATTGGGGTGGTGTATAGGAAACAAGATAAGGGATTGATTTTCTATATTTCAACTAAATAGTAAATGTTTCTACAGCATTAGAAAGGAGATAATTCACAAAATGAGCATGCTATTTGCTTTTAATATTAGCCAGCATTTCGATAGTGCTTAAAGGGCAGTTAAGTGGCACAATGGATAGAACACAGGCACTGGAGTCAGGAGGACCTGAGTTCAAATGTGATCTCAGATACTTCCTAGCTGTGTGACCCTGGGCAAATCACTTAACATTGTTTGCCTTAGTTCCTCATCTGTAAAATGAGCTGGAGAAGGAAATGGCAAGGTTTGCAAAGCATTTGACAAATAGTACTTCATTTTAGCCTCACAACAACCCTGGGAGGTAGGTACTAGTATTCTCCCCAATTTTTCAGATTAAGAAACTGAGAGAGAGAGAGAGAGAGAGAGAGAGAGAGAGAGACAGAGAGAGAGAGAGAGAGAGAGAGAGACAGAGAGACAGAGAGACAGAGAGGAGGTTAAGTGACTTGTCCAGGATTACAGAGCTGGTAAATATCTGAGCACAGATTTGAGCCCAGGTCTTCCTGACCCTAGGTCTAGCACTCTATCCAACAATCTACCCATTTTGGGGTCTATTTTAGAGAGTAATCATTTGTTAACTTGATAATGAAGGCCTTTTGAAAGATGAGTAAGTACACCAGCACTTTACTAAGCCTAGATAACCTGCTTTGAAGTGTGAGGGAGTTAAATTAAAAAAAAAAAAGTGTGATCCAAACACCTTTGTCCTTACTCCAGGGCACATTGGCTTTAATCAAGGGGTACCATCTTCTCCAAACTCAGCCTGTGCGACAGAAAGATAAATAGGACTCCAATTAGTGAATTTGCTAATTGTTCTTCTCTACTGAAGCTGTAAGCTGGAGTTGATCTTTAGCTGTGATAGAGAGAGGACTTTCTCTTATCTTCCGAAAGGGAAAACTTGACTGGAAAGATTCATTTCAATACCCTGGTTCCTTTCCTGTTCTCTTTCACCCTCAAAAAGGTATTCCGGCGTGAAAGATCACAGACTCAGCCCCAAACAGTGGACCTGGGTTGACTGCATTCAGGAAACTGCACACTCCTGGAGACCCAACTGCTGAGGCAAAGATAAATTGGCAGGAAGATTTCTTTGGAATAAGGTGAATTTAATGAATCATGAAAAATATCCCCAGCTGTTCTTAAATTTAAGGGAGATTGAGTGATAACAAAAGATAGTTTCCCTTCCTCTTAGATGTGGGATAGAGCGGAAAAAGCACTGGTAAAACCCCCAAGGGCAGAAGCTGGCCTTTTCTTTCCCATCTTTTCTATTGTTTAACCAAAAAAAAAAAAAAAAGTCTGTAGCCACCAGCCATGGAAGGGCACGTTGAGCTGTGTTAGCTGTGTTTGCTAATACCAGACTTTAAGTGTTCTCCACTCTGACTTCAAAGACTAGGCTGCCTTTCTGGCTGCAGATTTAGAAAGTGGGCTTTTCTCTTACCCCTTCCCAACCTCCCCCACACCCCCATGGCATGTCGGACTGTGTATGCCTTTTTCTTTTCTCTATTAACACATTGATTTGCTGGAATTAAAAATAATGATCTTTCTTTCCCTCAGCCCAGCTGCTGCATTCCTGGCCCCCATCCCCACCTGAACTTCCTGGAGTCCTGATTAATCAATTGATTTGTGTGGTCTTTCAGGGTTGTTCAGGGGAGAACCTCCAGGCTGGAGCAGTGGGACTGGTCACGGTGGGTTTGCATAAGCTTCTTAAATTCCCTACAGGGACCCCTGAGGACATTTAGTCAGAGGTGGGGAGTCGAGGGTTGGAGTAGGGGGGAAAGAACTGGGCAACTTATGGTACTCCTTTCTCCTTCCTCTTTTCTTTTCACCAAGTTCCCTGTCTCCCCTAGCAGAGTGGCAATGCTCTTAGCACAGCGATAGATGCACTCTAAGGATGTCAGACCCATGGGGTAACCATGGGGAGAAGGAAGGATTCAGACCACTACTGCTTCCATCTTATACCTTGAAAGGGTAAACAATGCAGATACTCCTCCTCCTTCCCTGTCCCCAAGACCAGAAATTTGCCTGATTCCCCACTGGGCTTGTCCTTTCCTTCTCCCTGCTGGATAACAGATTACAGAGAAGCCTCTGAATAATTCTTCCCTTTCTTACATTTAGCAATCCTGGAGAACTAGATGGAGGTCCCCAGAATGTCAATGAATTCCCCGTGGGGGACTTATAGTAGGACAAGGGCAAGTGTTATATAGGATGAGGGGGCACGGATGAGTTGTGATCTGTATCACTGGAAGGAGTGCACAGCTGGGAAAGGTTGGAGCCAAGATTCAGATGAGGCCTTCTGACCCTAAGCCAAGTACTCTTTCCACTACACCACTTCTAGCCTTACCCTGGCTAATTATTTCTGAACTTTTATACTCTTAAGCTCTACAAAACCTGAAATGTATCAGGCAAAGAGAGGGAGCAGGGTGCTAGCCCATAGTCTGTAGATAGAATAGCATATCAGAAGAAGGTGAAACAGTTATTAGGGTTTGGGTGTCACAGATTTTTAAATCTAGAGAGATACATAAATGCAGAGACCAGGAAGATTCAGCTGCTGGATTACTCAATCTTTGGGACTCATTGATGGGGACAGTTTAGAAAAGTGGTAAAAAGTGAAAGCCATAGGGAAAGTTGTCTGGGATGGGGCCTAGGGAGGAACTAAAGTCACTAGGAAGCTGATAGGATGAGAAGACTGAGAGTCGGATCCTGGGCACCCACACCTAGGTACTTTTAAATCTGTAACAGGTTCCTTAGCCCTCACAGTGTTACCTCACTCAGTTGCGGTAACTACCTGTATATTCATTCACTTAATAAACATTTATTAAGTGCCTACTATGTGCCAGACACTGTGCTAAGCACCAGGGATACAAAAAGAGAGAAGATACAGTCCCTGCCTTCAAGGAGCTGACAATCTAATGGTGGCTCCAATTTATCCATCATAGAATCTTAGAGCTGGAAGAGAATTAAGCAAGCTTCTAGACCAGGGGTGGGGAACCTGTGGCCCTCTAGGTCCTCAAGTGCAATCCTTTGACTGAGTCCAAACTTCACAGAACAAATCTCCTTAATAAAAAGATTTGTTCTGGAAAACTTGGACTCAGTCAAAAGGCTACACCCGAGGACCCAGAAGACCACATGTGGCCTTGAGGCTGTAAGTTCTCTACCCTTGGTCTAGTCTCTAGATTAGGAAATTGAGCTCCAGAGAAGTGAAATGACTTGCTCACTGTCACAAAGATAGTTGGTGATAAATATTTAATGTAGCTTAGGCTAGTAAGGCCCAATATCCCAGAGGACATGGCCTTCAATCTAATTCAACAAGCATTTATTAATAAACTACGGTTGCCAGACTCTGAGCTAAGTGGTGGGAATACAAAGAAGAAAATGAAATATTTCTTGCCCTCAAAGAGCTTAAATTCTACTGAGGAGAAATAACATTTACCCAGACAAGATGCATACATACTAAATACAAAGTGAATTGGATGTAGGAGAAAGTGCTAAAAAATTTAAAGGCCTTGTATAGGTGTGCTTGAGTTGAGTCTTGAATGGGGTTTAAATTTCCAAAAGTTAATAAAGACAAAGTAACATATGGGCAGTGGAGAACTATAATAAATGTGTGACCCATGGGCCCATTTCTACTCTGCCCCTCTGTGAGTTTAGATTTACATGAACTGAGGACTACCACCAAATGGGGTTGATTTGTCTTATGACTTCTTATATCTCCTATGTACATAGGGGTCCCAAAAGTCTTGGTGAAACCCACAATCAGAGATAAGGAGAGAAACCATTAATTAAATGTCCTAGTCAAGAACCATAATTCGAGTCTCAGAATCTCCCATGCAATTAGAGAGGTCAGAGGAGTTCAGGGGAAGAAGTAAAGAATAATTCTGGTGTTAGTTATTATTCAGTCATGTCTGACTCTTTGTGACCCCTGTGGACCAACTGTCCAAGGGGTTTCTTGGCAAAGATACTGGAGTGGTTTGTGATTTCCTTCTCCAGTTTTATGCAGGCAGGGGTTAAGTGACTTGCCCAGGGTCACACACTAGTAAACATCTGAGGTCATATTTGAACTCTGATCTTTCTGAATCGAAGCCCATTGCTCTAACTACTGTACCACCTAGCTGCCCTGTTATGGGTGTACTTTAATGCAAAGGCAGATAAGTGTATCTCAATGTGAAGAAACTCACCCACTCCTTCAGGGAAGAATAGGAGCGTTTGGTTCAAGTAGGAACAGGTATCATCTCAAGGTTATGATCAAAGTGTCCTGAAGACATTACTTGAGTAATTATTAGAGTAACAAAACTTTGGGGTTACCCTGTAGTTTACTCTGCAAAAATTTCCAAAAATAATGTACCTAGGTTTCTACTATTGTGGGTAGGAGGGTTCCTCAGTTTCTGTAAAAATACTCAAGATAATAATCACATATGGTTAGAGAACAGTCTTTATTTCACCCCTCAGAAAATGTAGGAAAAAAAAAGAAAATGTGGGATTCATGAAGGATTTAGCAGAGCCCATAAACAGAGAAACCACCCAAAGAACTCAAAGTTGTTTCTATCAGAAGGAGCTGAGTTTGGGGTTGCCTTTGATGCATTGTTCTGCCATTCCACTGAGCTCCTAGTTTTTCCTCTGTACTCAAGGAGCTTGCAGTCTATCTTGGGGGACAGGCACACTCACATGCAAGGTTAAATTATAATGAAGACCAACGTAAGGTCTTCAACCAAAGCATGAATGATAGCTTGTTGGTATAACACAGAAGGGATTCCTGCGCAGGCATAGCTTACACTAGATGGCCTATGAGTTCCCTCCCAATTCTGAGATTCTGTGATTCTATGAAGAGGTCATGGATAATAATTTGACTTTTGCATAGGCTTTGAGCTTTTGTGACATAACCTCATTTGATTCTTGTACAAATGCTACGAGGTAGGCAGGGCAGGTGTTATTATCTCCACTTTACAAATGAGGGAACTGTCCAGGAAAGGTTAATAATAGACATTTGTAGGTCACACAGCAAGTAAGTGGCAGGCAGGCTTTCTAGCTTCTAGCCCAGAGCTTTTCTCACTTTGCTACTGTGTAGTCTATAAAAAAACAATCTGACTTCTCCTACTTAGCATCTTATTGACACTTTGTATAATTTAGGAAATTAAGGGCTTTCCCTTTCTAGATGCTGATGTGCAAAGTTGTAACTATGACAAGGCAGCTGGGGTTTTGTACAAGGACACTGAAAATTAGAGGGTACTAATAATACTTCACTGATAAAACTTGTTAGCTGGGGGTTAGTTGTTGCTACTCAGTTGTTTTTTAGTCATGTCCAACTCTTTGTACCCCTTTGGGGTTTTCTTGGCAAAGATACTGAGCGGTTTCCCATTTCCTTCTCCAGCTCATTTTATAGATGAGGAAACTGAAGCAAAAAGGGCAAGTGACTTGTCCAGGATCGCACAGCTAGGAAGTGTCTGAGGCCAGATTTGAACTCAGGAAGATGAGTCTTCCTAACTCCAGGCCTGGTACTCTATCCACTGTACCATTTAGCTGCCCTTAAACTGAGTTTAGCTCCCAGCTAACCTGATTGTTTTTCCTCCACTGGACCTGTATGTAATTTTATCACTTGTAGAGAATTCCTAATGAAAAACTTCTTCTGATAATCCATCTCTATAGTTTTTAGTCTCAGAGATCTGCTTGGGGGTACTGAGAGGTTAAATGATTTACCCACAGTCATACGGTTAGTATACATCAGAAGCAAGACTCTATATTCCATATTATAACTATTTCAGATAGTTTGCAAGAATAATTGGTTAAGATAGAAAGCTACCAGGTGACTCACAATCTCCTCTACCTCTCCCACACCCCAGGTGAACTCCAGTCAGTCCACTTGCACTGAGTGACCTTTTGGGTACAAGACTCCTGGTATCCTGCTCCACTAATGGAATTGCCCCATGTGCTAAAATTTCTGGTTATGACTCTGTTGTTTCAGGAACCTGACCTGCTCGCTATTTAATCGATTTTTATTTAACATCTCCTCTTCCTTTCCCATTAAAAAAATCCAAACCAAACAGTTAAATAGATTTCCCAGAAAGTCTTCGACAGGAACCACAACCAACCTGAAGTAAAAGCCGGTGCCTGGCCACGTCTGCTGAAATGGAGGGTGTTTCAGACTTGAAGTCATTGCAAACAGTGGGGAATAATGAAAACCTCTTTGCAACCTTAATTGCTACATTTGCTACTGCTGAGGCTCCAAATCATCCACACTCCATGTCTTTTGTTTATTTAATGTGAAACAATATGAATTGTTTTGTCATTTGGGAATAAAGTCATCCATTAATATCATCACATTAATTGGGGCATACATTTAATGTTATTTGATAAAGGGTTTCAACCTCTCAGTGGTTCTGTAGCCTGATAGACAAGCTTATTCATTGTGATTCAGTGGAATTTCCACCTAAATTGCTCATGCTGGGGGATGCACATGTTCATTGAGAACTGCCTAGAGTAGCTTATTAAGTACATACCAGTTGATTCATCTATTAGAATTGACTTTGAGAGAGGGAAAGAGAGAGAGGTGGGTATAAGTAATGGTAGAGATGTGGGTAGGGGTAATGTGAGGGCTCACCCTCAATGAATTTTCACTATTTGTAATGTTATCCCATCTGGCAACATTTATTATGTAGTGGATGGCCCACTTGGTGGATAGCAGTGTCCCCTCTCTTACCTCCAGTGCATGTTTTCTTTCCCTTACTAGAAGGTGGTAAGGTAGCATGCTGTAGCGGATAATGGGTCAGGAAGACTTGGACTTTCCTGGGCTCTTACACATAAATATCTGAAAGCGGTCAAATCACTTAGCCCCTCAGTGTCTCATGCAATTGTCTAAGATTGTAAATTTTAGGGAGTTTCAACCCCAGTGAGTTGTGAAATCACAGGTGGGAATACCACCATCACCACCACCAAAATGCTAGAATGTAAGCTCCTGGAGGGCAGGGCCTGTTTGGTTTTTGTCCTTTGCATTCCCAGGACTTCATCCATAGTGGGTACTTAATAAATGTCTATTAATGTGATTTTTTTAATGAGAATGCTGGTGGTGAGATCTCTGTTCTGGGGATAGCCACTAGTTTTCACTGCTGCTTTTTTTCCCCTTCACAAGCTTCAGTTATTTGATCCCCCCTTTGGAAAATGCTTCTCTCCATTTACCCATCCCCAGTCATTTTATTGTTAATGCCTTCACATTTTGGAATAATTCTGAACCAAGTAAACATTAAAAAAAACTAAAAAACAATTCATCTTTCACTCCCTATATGATAGTTTGAGTGCTTATTTGCCCAGGACTCAAAAGTGTAAGAATATATAGTGGGGTGGGGAAAGAATAAGAAAGGTTCTAAAGGGAAAAGAAAGGATACTTAAGGGGGAAATGATGGAAAAAAATGCTACTATAGAAACCGTAGTTGCATATGGGTTTTAGAGACCACCTAGTTCAAAAGCATCTTAAGATGAGGACACCGAGGTCCAGAGAGGTGAATCCTCTTATTAAGGCCAAGTAGCTAATTACTGTCACCCCTGTGACTAGTACTGAGGCTTCTCTGATTCCTGGTTCAGTCAGTGCATTTCCCACTACGTCTTACTCCCTCTCATTACAGCTGGAAAAGAAAAGAAAAGCAACCAATCAGTGAAATTATCAACAACTTCGTCATGCCAAACATCTGGATGCATAAAGAAGAATTCAGCCAAGTTTCTGGACATTTGTTCTGTGTGATGATAGGCACCTGGATACTTGGATGCACCTGAATAACTTCCCGAAGATTCTTTTCAAGATTTTTCAGAATTCTTCTGGCCATTTGTAGTGGTGTGGATGTTGCCACAGAAATTTGGCTCGGTTTTCCTCTCCATGTGTCACCCCTCCCTCGCCTGCCACTCTCCTCCCCAGCTACTCTGCCAAATATAATCCACATATACACAAAGATGATCAAGGTGGCAGATTATCTCAGCAAACCAGACTTGCTTCCTGGTCATCATCATTCCTTCATTAACCTGCCAATCATATATGGTGTCATGCTGTGCACAATATCATATCAGGACTGCCACTGCACCTAGAATCAGTTCTTCTCTAGAAACATATAGTTTGACAGACACACAGATGTAGACACACATATAAAGTATAGACAAATGGCAGGATGAAGCTCTCAGCCAAGAGAGAAGGGAACAACGAGGTGTTTAATCTCAACATCAGGTACAAGCATGAGTGGAATGTTGAGGGGAGATGGAGAAAGGAGCCATACTGAAGTGAGGGGAAGCTCCCAGTTTTTCTAATAATGAAATCTATCTGAGAAGACTCCATGAACCATATTCCAACTCTAGCTGCCCTGGTTTGGCTTAGAGTAAGCATTTAATTAATAGTTATTGCTGACTGACTATGTGTTGTCTTCCCTTACTAGAATGTAAGCTCCTTTAGGGCAGGGACTGTCTTCATTAGTAAAGGCTTAATAAATTCCTCCTTCCTTCCTTCTTTCCTTCCTTCCTTCCTTCCTTCCTTCCTTCCTTCCTTCCTTCCTTCCATGTAGAATAGGAGTTAGAGTTGTCATCAGCTCTGGAGAGTAGAACTAAGAACAATTAATGGAATCTGCAGGGTAAGATTTTTACTGGATGTAAGGAAAATCTTTCTAACAATTAAAGTTACCTCAGAGTAGGACGGGCTACTTTAGAAGGTACTGGGTGCCTTGTCACTAGAGGTTCAATGACCACTTTCAGGGATACCAGAGGAGGGTATGGTTGGGACCTTTGAGGTCCTGTTCAAATCTCAGAGGCTTTGGTTTTGTGAGGAGGAGGGATTTAGGAAACTCTTTAAATGGTTGGAGAGAGCTTGTAAAGGCATCCTAGGTGCAATGCCACCAGTGTGGCATATAGAGTAATATTCTGCTACTTTAAGGGCACAGTTAAATGCCATAGTTCACTTGAGTCTGTCTTGTGTGATGGGGGAGGGGAGAGCATAGATGCTATAGATGCAATATTACTTAAAGAACAGAGTCCTTACCTTGCTAGAGCTAGCCATATTTAATATCCCTATCCCTGAGCATGCAAGTCAACTCTGACCCACACTGATCTTTCTACAAGCAGATTCTCTTTGAATAATTGAGGTGCTTGGCAGAGGGCTGTCTGCTATTGTACTGACGATCTGGACCCAGAGCCATCCATATGCTTGATTACATTCATTCAGAAATAGCAAGCTAGCCTTGGCAGCTGGCTCAGCAGTTGGGTGGGAGGGTTGGGTCAAGAGAGGGATGAGAGTGGTAGATCTGGAGCTAGGTGCTGATACATTCAGTTTAACAACCGAACATTTATGAAGTGTCTACTATGTGCAAAGCCCTTGTGCCTGGAGCTGGAGATGCAAAGGTAAATACGAAATAGTCATTACCCTCAAGACTCTTGCATTCTACTTGAGGGAGGGAAAAGGGAGAGATATAATATAGTCAATTAAGAATAACAGGCGCTAAAGTGGACATAAATAGCTGGAGGGATCAGGACAAGCTTCACAAAAGAGATGGCACCTGAACTGATCCTTAAAATACGGTGAGTGTAATAAAGGTTAGAAAAATGACTATCATACTGGGATTTGTAGTTCCAAAGGAAAGCACTTCCTTTTACAGTCAACCAAATGGTTTTGGACCTGGGATCCTGAAGCACAAGGCAGACTTGAATGACACTGTAGAGTTTTTAAACACACATACACACACACACATAGTCTGAGAGAGAACAGACTGAGAGGAAGTAGCCGCAACTATATAAATTGAGCAACTGCAGCAATTTTATTCTCCCAGCGTCCACAATGATAGAGTCTTTATTAAGCACTTACTATATGCCAGGCATGGTCTGAAGAACTAGGGATACAATTATAGGCAAGCAAGACAACTCCTGACCTCAAGGAGGTCTAATGAAGGTCAATAACATATATAAGGGAGCTAGAGTTGGAAAGTGAGGTGGAAAGGAGAGGGGGAAGGGGTGTATAATGGTGGGGACAAGACTGGTGAAGACTATTTCTCAAACCCTTATTACACAAGGATTCAGAGAGACAGAGAGGAGGGAGGAAATTGAAGGCATTTGTGAATGTATGGAAGTGGGAGATAGAAGGCCAAGCTTGTGGAGCTGTCTACCGTGGGGTCTGATAGACAATGAACCACTTGGATTTCTTACGACCAAGGCAAAAGTAAGAAAGAGGAAGGGTTGAGGTAATACTTTATGGTGACATTTTATTAGTCCTGTTGTCAATTCTGGTTTAATTAATTGATCTGGGGGCAGAGTGACATATCATCTCCCTCAAGACAGCTGCTACAATATGAAGTTGGGTGGCCAGGACCTCTCTCAGATTACCTCTTGAGCAGCCTTCTAATGCTAAGATTCCAGAATTCTGTGATTTTAGATTTTTGTGACTAGAATCAGCACTTGACTATGGTAGTTGAGTATGATCTCTCCTGCTTTGGTTTACACTGCTCAGTACCCCCTCTGCAGCTTTATAGTCCTGGAACAGCTATAGAGAACTCCAAACTACTTTCTCTTTGTGGAAGGAACCATTGGAATGCCACCTAATGGAATAGACTTTCCTACAGGCCAATGGGGCATGGATAGGGGAGGATATGGGATTAAAAAAAAAAACCAATGCTTTTCCATTGGGACCTTAAGGGGGTAGGGCAGCAGCCTAGCAACCTGGAGTCTTAGAAATGTGTCCTATCTGATTCAGGGAGTGGGGATTTGTCTTGGTTTCAACTTCCTATGAAGTTAAAATGGAAGGTGCTAGAATTGGGGATCTGATGATCCCCTCCTTAGCTTGAGAGTCCTGGGATAGTAACATCTGAGATTTTCTGCTTCGGATTTGGATGGCTCCAAACTGGTTGATTTATAAGATCCCTTTGTGTCTCCTCTGACTTCTCACCATCAAGATGTCTCTTCCTTTCTTTTCTCCCTTTCTTTCTCCCTGCCCTCTTCCACAAAACCCTTAACTATGGGAAGGTTATTTAAGATTGTGAGAGATGTAATAACTTGACTAGGGTCGCACAGATAGTAAGTGTTTGGGGAGGAGATCTGAATTTGAGTCTCCTGACCTAGACTCCCCTCCCTCCTATAACTTTCTAGTCTTGGACTCCCCCCAGTTTCCATCAACCCCATGCTAACTCTCAAAGGGGGCCACAAATTCATAAATGATTAGAGCTAGAATTTACTTTCACGAAATTTAAATAAACAGAAATGTTTCAGGATGTTGGTCTCAGTTTTTTTCTTTTTGTAATGGCCTTTGGAAAGATAACGAATCTTTATTTTTGTGGTGGACTCTCTGTCTTTCCATAAACACAATCCATATATATATATACACACACATACATACATATATATACAGGCATATATACACACATATATGTATATAGATAGATAATATTCTTTCCTTCTTCAAAATGAACAAACTAACTCTATGAAGGCGTGCCACAAGACTTCTTTAATTCAGAGCCCCCTAGTTGGAATTTATGACAATTTAGCTAGTTGAAGTGGAAGTCAACACTGGCCAAAATAAGTGCTTGCTAAGGCAATTAAGAGGAAAGAACAGGAAGTACCCCATAGAGAACCAGCCTCAGTTTCAGGAATTTGTGGGTTCGTTTCAGTTGTGCCATATACTGGCTTTGTGACTCCAGGTAAATCACTTGACCTGTTTAGAGACTGCCCCAGGCAAGTCTCTCTCAAACTATAAGATTACTGATAATAGTTGCTAATCTGCATTGGTAACATAGATGTTTATAAAACATAGAGCACAGGCATAGGACCTGTGGGCTGGCTCTCAGAGCAAGGGCCAGTGCCACAGGTGTGGCAATTGTTGATGGTTACACTTGGACCTCACCCTCCTACCTTCCATGTACACCTATGACTGCTAAAAGGAGTTTCCTCTACCTGAGCTTCACACACCAGTGAAATCTCACAGGCCCAACCAAAGTTAAAATAAACTTGTCTAGTTTTTTTAGCAAACTATTTGCATATAAATCCCTGATATACTAATCACAATTGGCTCTTATTCATTAAAAACAGCTCTTCAGGACCTCAATTGCTAATACTTGCCTGGTTATTTATGTTTCTGTCTGCATTTAAAAATAATAAAACTATTTCTTTAAAATAGTCTGTAATTCAAACACTTCACCTATGCCTGGATTTTCCCTCCGTTTCCCTGCATAGTAAAAATTGAATAACTCAACTGATTTGTCAGCCTTGTTATTATTATTATTATTAATCTTTGAAACAGCCTTCTTTTTTTCCTTCTGGAGATGTATAGGAGGCTAGGCACGTATGATTGACATTCAGGGGAGTCCTCGCTTTTGAGGCTCAGTAAATGACTTCAGAGGTTCAGTGTGAGTTCATCTCAGGCCTGCCTCCCTTCAGGCACTCCTCATAAGACCAAGTAACTGACCTGCCTCTGCCTCCAGATCATCACTGACCAGTGTAGGACACACCTTCCATTTCAGTAGGAGGAGAATAGGTCTGTGTCACATTATGTAACTGATCCCCAGCTGTTGCTGTGGCGTTCTCCTTTTCTACTCAGATCTGGGGCCAGAACTGGGAAGATCTCTCTTTTGACATATTGTTGATTTAAAAACAAACACTATTGTCATTTCCCAGATTATCCCTTCCCTTCTTCCCCTCCTCCTCCTTGACCTAGAAGGATGTGTTTTACTGAGGCTGGTCTGTCTAAGAGCCTGGGCAGACTCCCTTTGTTATCTGCAAGCAGCAGCAGATGGAGCTGATGGAGAGCCATCCTGTACTTGTTTTCTAGGAAGAAATGACAGCTTACTTATTTAGCATTTTAAAAAATTTGACCTGTGATTTCACAGGTCCACTGGAGGGAACTCCCAGTGGGTAACTTCCTTTACCGATGCAGATGGACACCTGCTCAGCAATTTAGTAGTCTGGAGGGTTTCCCGGGGTCCTGAGAGGTTGTGACTTGCCCAGGGTCAGACAATCAGCGTGAACCAGAGTCTTCTTGACTTGGAGGCCAGTTTGCTATTCAGTACTCTGAGTAGCCTTTATGACTTAGAATCATAGAATGTTAGAACTGAAAGGAACCTTAGAGATCTTCTGGTCCAATCCCCTCCCCACCTTGTTTTATAAAGGAAAGTGAAACCCAGAGGAATTAAATGAAACCCCTAAGGTTGCACAGCTGGTTCATGGCAGTTCTTGGATTAGAATCCAGGTTTCCTGATTTCCAATCCAATGTACCTTCCACTATGGGGGTGCGCAATGAGCTTTCTATTCCTTAGTTCTCTACAGAAGGCTCTTTCTGCTTTTTCTGAGACTGCCTAGAAGCAAACATAAGAAAAGAATGGACCTTGTATCCTTTACTGCATATGATTCCAGTCCTTCCCTCCCCCCATCCCCATCTCAGGGAAAGTTAGTGTCATTCTTAGATGGGGAAGAAAGGTTGAATCTGCAGTTCTCCATGTACAATGTCTGCACCATTATCGTGTACAGCATGGCACTTACTTAAACCAAGCCGCTTCAAAGGCTGTGACGATGATAAGATTAAGAAGGTGAGATATTTTTCTCTCCTGATAAAGCCCGGAACTCCTCCTAACACACCTGAGTTAGCTGACACATTGGAGAGTATTTGAGTTGAAGTTAGGAAGACAAATTTAAATCCTGTCTCAGACACTATGTGACCCCAGGCAAGTGTCAGCCTCAGTATCCTCATCTGCAAATTGGGGATAGTAATATCACCTACCTCAAGGGGTTGCTTTGAGGAACAAATGATAAGATGTTTAAAGTGCCTTGCAAACCTAAAAGAGCTGTATAAATGTTAGTTATAACAGAATGATCCAGTATACTCTGGCAATACTTAATAAATATTTTTGTGGTAATGATTGTGATGTGGGATATGGTTCTTATCTGAAACCTTGATGCTCCTAAATCCTTCTTTATTTTGTCCTGACTTGTGATTTCATTTTGCTTTATTTATTTTGTCAAGAACATCAAAACCAAGGTGTTCATTTTGATATAAAATGAGGTCAGATTATTTTCCATCTTTCTGTTTACCTCTTTCTCATTTTCTTTTCCACTACAGAGATGGATGATTGATAGATGGAATGGAATATTCCATTACTTAAATTTCCCAATTGATTTATTAGCTAGGTAATTCTCATGAGGCATAGGCTTCAGGAAAGAAGGGGCTCTCTTGTCTCTGGAGATATTTCTTTTGTAATTAGAAGGGCCATCAAAAGGGGTAAGACTTAGCCTTTGTGAAATTGTAATTTGGAGCCCTGGATTTTGACTTGTACCACTCACTGCTAATGGAAGACCGGAAAGGTTTTGTTGTGCTCTGTTGGGCTCTGTGGATGTGGGCTGTGGCAAATTTGGACTGCTCCATGAATTGGGGTTCAGTCCTTATCACCGTAAACCCCAAAGAAGCCTCTATTTATATCACTGTCCCATACTCTTTACCTGCTTATTTTGTCTCTTGGAATTGCAAAGGGATTTGGGAGTTTCAACTTTGTCAATAGCCTTCCCTGTGTTGAAGAGAAGAGACACTTTTTTTTTTACTGGAATTTTTTCATTCCTTTTCCTCCTTCTTTCTCATTTCCTCAGGAAACCATTTAGCTGGAGACAGAGGGAAAGTTTTCCAACACACTTCCCCAGGCCCCACCGAGGCATGTGCATCCAGATAGCACGTACTACCAAGAGCATATTGTAGCAATCCATGAAGTTTATGCCTCAAAACCCAGAGACATTTACATTTTTTCTGGCTGAATATAATCTATTCCCTCCAATCCCCCACCCCCAACCCCTTTTAAGTACCTGTATTATTCCCTCTGGAAAATGTTGGGATGAAACAAGACAGCATCTATTGGCCACTGGGCTGGGCTAGACGTCTAATACATGATCCCTGTAGGGAGCCCACCTTGGTAGATTCCCCAGCATCTCTGGACAGTAAAACCCAGTGGGATCTCTGGTGTTGGAAGGCATGAATAGGTGACTCTGCATTGTTTTTCCTGGGATAAGAGTGGTGGGGATACTGTGGAGACACATAACCACTGCTGCAAATCTGAAAATCTTCCATAAATGGAGGTTGTCTGGCATGGCTCAAGGATTAGAGTTCTCTCATTCCCTTGAGTGGAAGTCTTCCCTCCCTACCTTTTTCTTTGTTAAGTTAGGGAGTTGTTGAGCTCTTGGGGTCTCCTCTTCCCCTTCCAAGCACATTGTGCTGAGGAAATGCAGCTGAAGTGCCATCTCCTAATCCAAGGATGCTTCAGAGAACATCTTCAGGCTCGTGAAACTGGTCTTTCTTGTATCAAGAATTATTTCTTGAAGTGAGGAAAACATTTTTTCTTCATGAATTAGGACATCTCATCTTTAGAGGCTGATCTCCATTCAAGGGTTCCAGTCTGATGAAATAATGAACAGTCAGATCCATAAAAGCTATTGAATACATCCAGGGGAGGCTGAAAATTCTCAGCCCTATCTTCTCTACTGAAGGAAATTGTCACCTGTGACTCTCTGCCTGGCCTGGTACCCATTTGGATTCTGGAACTCACCCAATTTAGTGCAGGCACTGGGGAAATGAGAGACTTTGAATAGGTTGTGGGCCAGTGTAGTTCCAAGTCCAATGTTACACTATGCCCAGCAACCACCAGATGTCAGTAACTCCTCTGATTTCAACTCTCCAGCAATGGAGAAGGGAAACCCACAGCATGGTAAGGCCCTCCGGGTCTCATCATCTGGCTTTAGCTATGTTTAAGTTTCAGGTGTGAATCTGGAAAGCTGATCACTCCTGGAAAACAGCATAACTGTCTCTGGAAGGTAGGCCACACTCCTTTGGGAGGACCTGGATTCTACTCTCCAGTTGGGAGCTCCATCCCACCCTACTTCCTTCCACCCACACACAACCACAGGAAATCAGAGAACTTTGAGACATAAATTTTAGTTTGTTCTTTAATTAATATTTAATTAATATCTATTGGGATAAGCCAAGTATGGTGTAGTGGAAACCTCAGCGTGCTGTAGGGGTAAGAGTACTGAATTTGGAATCAAGAAATATGGGTTCAAATTGCGATTCTATGACTTACTACCTGTATGACCTTGAGCAAGTACATGTCTGGGCCTATGTTTCTTCATCTATAACCTCTAAGGTCCATTTCAGCTCTTAATCCTAAATGTCCCAGATAATAGATGTTTATCAGTATCTCAGATTTGTAAGGGGCCTCTACAATCTGTATATGACAAGTGACCCTCCACTCTTTATTTGAAGATCCTAGTGAGGGAGAGTTCTCTGTTTTCCAAGGCAGCCCATTCCATTTTGAGATAGCTCTAATTGTCAGGAAGTTTTTCCTTATCTCAAGCCTGAATTTGCTTCTGTAAATTCTACCCATTGCTTCAAGCTCTGCCCTCTGTGGAGAAGCGTAACATGTCTAGTTCCATGGGATAGTCTTTCAAATATTTTAAGAGGACTATCATGTGGTATGGTAGAAAAAACAATGGCTCTGGATTTAGAGGATCTGGTTTCAAATCTGATTTCTGACACATTCAAACCAGCGTAACTGATAGTGGCCGAGTTACCTGATGTCTCTCTCTAGATGTCAGTTTCTTTATCTGTAAAAGGAAGGAGTTGGGGCATCAGAGGTCTTTCTGAGGTCTTATCTAGCCCGAGATCTGTGATCCTATGTCCTCTTAAGTCTTTTCTTCTCCAGTCTAAACATCCTCAGTTCCTTCAACTCATCCTCATCTAACATGAATTAGAGACCCTTCTCCCTAAGTTTCTCAGAGAATTAAAGAAACCTCTTTTAGATATAGGCTGCAGCGGGGAAAGAAAATGGATAGATTTCCTTTCACGTATTAAAGATGGATCCTGCCCAAACCTTTAAAGAGATTTATTGCCAGGAGAAGAAAGAATAGTATAAGAGTATTTCAAAGAAGAGATGTAGATATGAAAAAAATAATGATAATTCACATTTATAGAATCCTTTATACAAAGGAAGTATGCACAAATATCATTATCTACATTTTATGGATGGGGATTCAGATTTAGGAAGTAAGAAACTTTGCTTTGGGGCAGCTTGATAGTGCAGTAAATGGAATGCTAGGCCTGAAGGCAGGAAGATCTGAGTTCAAATGTAGCCTCAGACACTTACTAGCTACGTGACTCTGGGTCAGTCACTTCACCCTGTTTACCTCAGTTCCTCAACTGTAAAATAAGCTGGAGAAGGAGATGACAAACCATTCCAAAATCTCTGTCAAGAAAACCCCACATGGGGTCACAAAGAGTTGGACACAACTGAACAACAACCGAACTGAACTCTTTGCTTTGAAAGATCCCAGGTTAGGAGCATGTCTAGAAAGGCTCGGTTGAGGTTTAGTGTTAAGGGGTAAGGTTGAAGGATTGCTTGATGCTGGTATTTCCCCTCTGTCGATTATCCCATCTATATCTTGTTTGTACATAGTGGTTTTCAGATATTTCCCCCATTGGACTGTGAGCTACTCAAGGGCAGAACATGGCTTTTGTTTTCCTTTGTTTCCCCAGAACTTAGCATAGTAGTTGGCACATTTTTTTGTTGTTCAGTCCTTTATGACCCCATTTGGGGGTTTCTTGACAAAGATCCTGGAGTGGTTTGCCATTTCCTTCTCTAGCTCATTTTACAGATGAGGAAACTGAGGCAAACAGGATAAAGTGACTGGCTCAAGATCACACAGCTAGTGTCTGAGGTCAGATTTGAACTCAGGTCTTCCTGACTTCAGGCCTGGCATTCTATCTACTTCACCCCTTAGCTGCCCTTTGCTGGCACATAGTAGGTGCTTAATCAATCACTAAACACTTAAATATCTACTATGTTCCAGGGACTATGCTAAACTCCAGGGATACAAAATAAGCAAAAGATTATTCCTGCCCTCAAGGAATTTGCAGTCAAATGGAGGAGCTTACCATCTAATAAATGCTTATTGGTTGACTCTAGTTTATCTTTCAAATTAACTTTTAAGAAAGTGTAGCCAAAGCTAGGAATCATAGGCTAGAATCAGCTAATAGTATACTTCTGCTTTCAGTAGTAAGTATCTCTTAAACACCTGTGCTAGGGACTGAAAGGAATACAAATAAGCATTTCCCCTGTGCCTGGAATGTTCTCCCTCCCCACCTTTGCCTCAGAATCTCCCGGCTCCTTTCAAGACCCAATTCAGGTGCTGCCTCCTACTAGCGGGCTTCTCACTTATTTCTTTCCCCACCAAGAAACAAAAACAAAAGCAAAACCTTGTATATATTTTGTATTACTTGTCCATGTACATTTTGTTTCTCTCAATCAGTCAATTATTGAAGCACCTACTATGTGTCAGGCATCGAGCTACACTGGAGATATAAGAAGAGGCAAAAGACAGCCTCTGCCCTCAAAGAATCTACAGTCTAATAGGGAAGACAATGTGAAAACAAATTATATATGTATATATGCATATATTTGTATGTATGTATATATACATATACACACATGTGCACACACAAACGCATATATACATGTACAAGTATGTATATGTGTGTATATATCTATATCTATCTATCTACCTATGTATATAGAGAGAACAAGCTATATACAGGATAAATAGGAAATAATTAACAGAGGGCAGGCACTGGAATTAACAGGGGTTTGAGAAAGCTTGAGAAATTTTTGTCCAGACTTAAAGGAAGCTAGGGAGGTCAGTAGTGGTAGCTGAGGAGGGACAGTGTCCCAGATTGGGGTGAGGGGGAGCAAAATGTAAACTCCTTGAGGGCCAGATTGTTTTTTATTGTATTCCTAATGCCTAGTGGTCAGCTAGTCAACAAACATTTATTATGCCCTTACCCTATGCCAGGCACTGGTGCTAAGCATAGGGGATACAAAGAAAGGCAAAAACATTATCCCTTCAAGAAGCTCATGTTCTAACAGGGAGCTCCTCAGGGGGGAAACATCACAGCTAATAACTATAGTGTTTGTTGTGCCTAGTAAATGTTTATTTAATTGAATTGAATATGGCACAGTCCTAGCCCTTAAGGAATTAATAATCTTTGTAGGTAGCTAACAATAACAGAAAGTATATTAGTCTTAAACGAACATTTAGACAGGAAGTGTTATAGGAGTTTATGTAGTGGAAAGCACCCAAAAAGGAGTTGGGTGACCCGGATTTTGGCTCTCCTCCCAGTAACTAGCTGAAGATCTCCTCACCTCCCTGTTCCTTAATTTCCTTATCATTAAGTGGAAGCTTTAATGTTCTCTAATGTCCCTTCCAGTTCTAAAAATTCTATTGTAACACACATAGCTATATGCATTTTTTCTTTGTTGATTCTAAGTACTTTTGGTGTGTATGTGTGTGTGTGTGTGTGTGTGTGTGTATTTAATAAAATAACTTTGCCAAAGAATTGGATTCCATTTAGTCATATCTGATCTTTTTCAGTATGGGGTCTAGGAAAAAGCACTGGATTTGAAATCAGATAGAGAAGGTAAGATCTGATTCAGTGGAATCCAGTTCTTTGGCCATGATATATGGGAAGACCAGTGCTCTTTCCAGTATGCTATATTGGAAAAGGAAAGATATGATGAAATGGAATCAATTCTTTAGCAGAGTTATTTTACTCAAAAAAGAAAAAAACAAAAACAAAAACACCACTAAAGGCATTTGGGACCCACAAAGGAAAAAATAGGTCTGTATGTGGGTTAGGATAGAATTTGTAGAGTTGAATGGAACATTAGATCTCATTTAGAGTTCTGTTTTACTGAGGAGGAAATTAAGGTACAGGGAGGTGAGATGTTCCTCAGCAATGTGGTAGAAGAGCTGGGGCCAGAACCTAGGTCATCAGACTCATCCATCTCCTGCTTCAATCCTCTTTTACCTGAACCAGTATCTCTCACTCACTCATGTCAGTTTTCTCCCCTCTCCCCAGTGAGCTCCCCATCATGTCTAGGATCAAATATCAGTTCTCTTGTCTGACATTTAAAGTTCTTCATAGCCCACTTCCTTCATACCTTTCCAGCTTTTTTATACTTTATTCCTTTCTACATACTGTCCCACTGCCTCTTCCATCAATAAGCCATCTTGCATTGTCATACCTTTGCCCTGACCAGTCCCCCATGCTTGGAATGCTCTGTGCTCTCATCTCTACCTCTGAGATTCTCGGACTTCCTTCAAGATTCAGCTCAAATACCATCTTCTGCAGAAAGTCTTTTCCAGGCCCTCCAGTTGCTAGTGCCTTCCTCTCTCAGATCACCTCCCATCAACTATCATGAGTATGCCCATTTATATCATGAGTATGCCCAATTATTTATTAGCCCCACTAGGTATAAGCTCCCAGAGGGGAGGGATTCTTTTTGCCTCTCTTCGTATCTCCAGCACTTAACAAAGTGCCTGACACACAATTAGCACTTAATAAATGATTATTAACTACAACAAACAGTAATTAAGCACCTTGTTACTGTACTCATTATTTAGAGGTTGTTAGGTACAGAACTAGCCAGGGTGACCCAGGTTCTTGTCTTACCTCTAATATATACACACTGTGAGACCCTTAGTAAAATATTTCACCTCTCATCGCCCTGGACAACTCCTTAAGACTACATTGAAGAGAACCTCTTTACCTGCATTGTTATAGGGAATTTCCTTAGCTGGGCTTTCCCTCTGTCAATGAAATCATAGCTCAGGTCTCCCTCCCCCATCTTTATGCACAACGTACTGTGCTCAAACGTGGAGGAGATACCACAATAAGTAAGACAGGGCTTTGTTTGTGCATATAGAGTTTATGATCTTGTCTCTAGTATCCAGGCCAAACTCCTTGGACCCACTTCTCCAGTCTTATCTCCCATTATTTTCTAACCCAATTAGGTACCTCCTGATCTGCTTTGGGTGCTTGTGCTTTCCTGTTTTCTCACTTTTGCACATGGCATGCTATTCTTCCCCCTTCGAATGCTTCCGGTTCCCTTTCTCAAACCAAATCCCGTTTGGGATTCAAAATCCCGTTTCAGATCCTGCTTCCCAGTGAAACCTTCCCAGACTAAAGTGAGCTGAAGGCTAAGATGAGCTTCTCTAAACCAGATAGTTCTTTGCATCTATGTATTTGTTTAGCATTACCAAATACTCTTTTGTATTGGTGGTTACCCAAATATTCCGTAAACTTCCTGAGGGCCATGTCTTTTCTCTACTCAATTCAATTTATTAAAGGAGGCAGCTGATAGAAAGAGTACTGATTCTGGAATTAGAGTGCCTGGGTTGAAATCCTACTTCTGAGGTTAATTACCTGTGTGACCTAGGGCTAATCAGTTAACCTCTCCTGGCCTCAGTTTCCTCATCTATAAAATGAAGGAGGATTCAGGGATATGCTGATAAATTTTTACCAACTAACTCTACAGGAAAAAAAAAAAGTATGCAGAATACACTTATAGGTTTAAACTGCACTATTAAGATTTTCTCCATTGGTTTCATAAGTCTAAACAACCAACAGAATAATAAATCAAGCCCTAAGTTTGTAGAGTTTGCCAAATCCCCAGAGGTAAATGTTCACACTGAAAATTTAACAGTCCACTCTTTTGAGATGACTCCAGCACATCTCTGCCTATAGGACTTCTATATAAGCTATAATTTTTTTTTATAGGCTATAGACTTTTAAGTCTATGATCCTTTAAGCACCTACTATGTGCCAGGCACCGAAGTCATAACTAGGGATATAAAAATAATTCTCGCTATCAAGGAGCTTACCTGAGGGAAGGAGAATGTACCCCAATAAGTAAATAAAGGTATATACAAAGTTATTGGGAGAGGAGAGATCACAAACAACTAGGGCAATCAGGAAAGGCCTCTTATAGGAGGTGGCACCTAGACAGAACCTTGAAGGAATTCCAAGAGGTAGAGAGAGGTAAAGAAGGAGGATATTTTAGGTACAGGGGATAAGATATGCTTCTTTGCATTCCTTTTACCCTCCCCACACCCTCCTCCCCAGAACAGCAGAATAGTGTCTTATATAGAGTGGTGGTTCAATAACTATTGATTGAAGGCAGAAATGTACTACATACAAGTCAATTCTAGCTCCTGCTCTGGTTCTGACCACACTTTCTTAAAAGTTAATTCAGGAGATAACTGACAAATGTCACCTTGATCCTCTTCAACCCTTATTCCTAACTCTTCATTTTCTCTTAAAAAAAATTTTTTTTAAAAAAATTTTTGGAGGCAATCAGGGTTAAGCGTCTTGCCTAGGGTCACACAGCTAGTGTCTGAGGCCAGATTTAAACTCAGGTCTAACCCCACCCCCCACCCCCACTCCAGGGCCAGTGCTCTATCCATACCCCTAACTCTTAAGAGTTCTGTCCTAGAGGCACTCCTAACAGGGATCTTCCACAGCAAGAGAAACAAAGAAGTGAGAACCAGCCCTCCTTTCTTCCATCAGAAGATCCCTTTGATAATGACTTGCAGCCTGCCCAGGCTCAATTCCCCTAAGGTAACTTGACCTGCTAATTATATGCAAAGACTCAGATCCCTAAAATATGGCTCAACTTTGTTGTCACCTGGGAAATGTCAACACAGGGCTCTATTTCCCTTTGAATCAGCACAATGTCTTATAGATGGGAAAGGTGGGTCAATGGGGAAGTCTGGTGAGTCAAAGTCTTTTCAGAGTCACCTGGGACTAAAATGGGTGGGGATTTTTAAGACTCAAGATAATTCGTTTTTGTTTTTAACTTTACAATACAATTCCTTTATGAGGCAAGCCCTGGAAGAAAAACTACTTCCATTTGTTTTTTTTTCTCCTCAGGACATGCAGCATCAAGTAGCCATATTGATATATCATTGGGTGAAATTTAAATCCGTGCGTTCCCTTTGCCTGACTAGCTAAGAACAGCTTCTTTGTTGGAGGGGAGCATTTGAACCCAGGACTTCTGATTCCAGTCAATGATTGTTCCTCAAATCTCTGTCTTTTAAACTGAGGATCAGAGTGGGAAATGTAGGTGATTGGTGGGGCTTGACTACATGGAAACCAAACTACCCAGTCAAGTCAGTTAAAAAATATCAGCAATCCATTAATTAAATCATTTACAGAAGACTGCATTTTTCCCCCCTCTTTTAACGATGGCTTTATGGTCATGTGGACTCAGCCCCCACCTCGAAGAGGGAAAACTCATTACTGGCTATCATAAACTCTGTCTGATTTGGCATATCTCTTTGGACCACACAAATATTCCTTCTGGTCTCAGTTGCTCTCTCAAGGCAATATGAAGAATACAATAATACCTCTTAAGAGGAGGCATATTGGTGTACAATGAGCAAAGGTTTCATTTGCAAATGACTTTAAATGGCTTAGAAGACTGCACTTAGACAAATGATAATACCTCACATTAAAAAAAAATTTTTGTCTTGATTGTTTTGCTTGGTTTTATATCACCTAGATTTCCCTCTGTATTCCTTCCCCTTCCCCCTCCCAGACAGCCATCTCTTATAACAGGGGTTCTTAACCATTTTTGTGCCATGGACCCCTTTGACAGTCTAGTGAAACTTATGGACCTTTCTCAGAATAAAATTTTTAAATATATAAAATACATTAGGTTGCAAAAAGAAACAATAATATTGAAATGCACTTACAAAATTAAAAAAAAAAGTTTATGGACCTTAGGTTAAGGATCCCTGTCTTATAGAAAATACTATTTTAAAAAAGAAGAGGAAAAATAAATTCAGAAAAGTTGATCTATATATTTAAAAAACCCGACATTATATGCGATTTTCAACACTCATGGTCTTAATCCCTCACTTAAAATGGGTTACATATAATTACACCTCACAACAACTCTGTGATATTTTCCATTAATTCCAGAAGCTTCTCAGCTCATCATTCATAGTCTGTCTTAAGTATACTTAGTCAGTCTGTCAGTTAACTAGATTATCCTCATCTCATAGACAAGGAAATGAGACCTGGCAGGTTAAGAAAAAAGCGAAAAGAGCAATGACTCTGGAGTAAGAGGACCTGGGTTCAAATACTGCCTTTGAAACTACCTGTGAGACTTCAAGCAAGTCACTCCATCTCTATGGGCCTCAGTTTCTTCGTCTGTAAAATGAAAGAGTTAGACCAGATATCCTCTGAGCTCCCTTCCAGATGAAGATCTATGGCCCCGTGTCAGAGTCAGAGTTCCAATTCAGATCTCCCAAAATCAAATCCAAAGCTTGTTGTGCTAAGCTGAGCTGTTTCTAAAGGCATATTTTTAACTGTTCTGAGATTATTTGTCATGTCCTGGAGGCCATCCCCACCATCAACATTCAAAACATTATGATAAGCATCGTGTGTAACAATTATCGATAGACTTAATCCCAACCCTTCAGGGTCTTTCAGTTAAAGGCACTCATATCAGTGCAGAAAGAGGCATTTTAGGGCATAACAAATTATGCCAGGCAACTAGGGAAATACTGAAAAGTTCCAGTTCTACAAATATGGCTGTGAAAGGAGAACTAAAGCTAGAAGATCTCAATTATGTCCTGGCTTTGCCACTTACTGAGTGACCCTGAACTCCTCTCTGAACTTCAGTTAACTTATCTGTAAAATGTGGAGACTGGACTAATTGATCTCTCAGTTCCCTTCTGTCTTTAATTTTCTATGACTCTATTTCCAAATATCTGCAAGTCATATCAACAAACTATGCAGATGTCAGATTTCAGCTTTCGTCTGCATGAATGAAACACTATGTACCATGCACAGTGCTAAGTGCTGGGGTTTCAAAGACAAGGGCAAATTCTGCCCTTTGGATCTTACATGCTAATAAGAGGTCTGTGAAGCGGAAGCTTTGAGGAGGGGAAGCATAGGGTAAGAATTGTGGGACAATTGAGCAGACAGGATTAACTCCTTATACTAGGCACCCAACATTCCTCAGACATGTCAAAAGCTATCCAAAGCATCTCCCCTTCCCTTCAGAGGGGTCGAAAGCCATTTAGAGATAACTATCTATATGTAGCAGCATGGCTTGATGGTATATCACTGGAATTAAAGAAGGATTTTGTGTCTACTGGAAAGAGAAAAAAAATTTACATACTTAATTGGTAACACAGGGGATATTTTAGTCTTTCTTTTATTCAACCAATATTTAGCATTTTAAAAAAGTTTTATTGATGTCTTTTGTTTTTATACCATAGTTATTTTCTGATCTATAACTTCCCAATGCTGTCCCATTGAACCCTCTGTTCAAATAAAAATGATTAAGAAAAACTAGCTGAATAACCAATCAATAAATATTTATTAAGGGCCTGCTAGTTGTTAGGCACTATGCTGAGTGCTGGGAATTCAAAAAGAGACAAAACCAACCAACCAAAACAAACAACAACAAAAAAAACCAACCAATTCCTGCCCGGAAGGAGCTTACAGTCTAATATGGGAGACAACAGACAAACAAACAAAGCAAGCTATAAGATAAATAGGAGGTAATTAACCGAGGGAAGGCTCTGGAATTAAGAAGGGTTGGGGAAGGCTTCCTGTACAAGGTGGTATTTCAGTTGGGACTTAAAAGAAGCCAGGGAGGTCAGTAGTCCGGCTGAGGAAGGAGTGTGTTCAGGCATTGGGAGATAAGCAGAGAAAATGCGTGGAGTGAAGAGATGGAGAGTGTTGTTTGTAGAACATCCAGGAAGCTAGTGTTACTGGATCAAAGAGTATGTATTGGGGAGTAAGGTATAAGAAAACTGGAAAGGTATGTTAAAGAAAGCTAGGTAATATAGTGGGTAGATCACTGCACTTAGTGTCAGGGTAGACCTGAGTTCAAGTCCAGCCCCAGATATCTATTGACTATGTGACTATGGGCAAATCTCTTAACAACTGTCATCTTCAGTTTTGTCATTTGTAAAATGGGGATAGTAGTAGTACTTACATCTCGAGGTTGTAATAAGACAAAAATGAGAATATTTATAAAGCACTTTATATACCTTAAAGTACTATATGCACCAAGCACTGAGCCAAATGTTGAAGATATATTACAAAAAGCAAGACCATCTCTGGCCTCATGAAACTTCCCTTCTAAAGAGAAGACTATGTATGACAGCATAGGCAACATTCTGCTTCAGAATGTTGAAGGCATTTCTACTAAAAAAGAAGGCATTTTTTATTATCTATTCAATGGGACTGACATTAGTTATTACAATTAATCAGACTTGCTTTGAGTTTCATGTTTATTTATATTATCATAGTTCACATATATATTCTTTTCCTGGTTCTTCTCATTCCACTCTGTATCCGTTTGCACAAATCCTCCTGTGGTTTTCTGTATTTTTTCTCATTTGTCATCATTATGGTACCATGGTATTACATTATGCTTATATATCACAATTTGTTCATCCTGTCCTCGACTGGGTACTTTGATTCTGGTTTTTGCTAGTTCAGCAGTGCTGTTATGAATATTTTGCTAAATATGGGCCTTTCTGTCTGTTTTTTGACCCCCTTAGACCCCATCTTGTGATGAGTTTTTGACAATCCAAGATTATGAACAATTTTTAAAAAATTTTTTCTCACAGATTTCCAAATTGTTTTCTTGAATGACTAGACTAACTGGCAGCTTGACCAATAATGTGTTGGTATGTCGGTCTATCCACAGACCCTTCAACATTTGCCATTTCTTCCTATCTTTGTTGTGTTAATGGCTCTCAAAAGAAAGTTTGATCTGCTGGGATCTCACTCTCTTGCTTTCTCTCTGTATCTCTATGTCTCTTGTCTGTCTCTCTCTCTCTCCCTCTCTGCTTTCTTCTCAATGCTGGTACAGTACTTAGAGGTAGGTGAGTCCTAGCCCACTCTTCAGGGGCAGCTAGGTGGCTCAGTGGATAGAGCGCTGGGTCTGGAGCCAGGAAGATCTGAGTTCAAATCAGTCTTCAGACACCCACTAGCCAGGTGACCTTAGGCAAGTCATTTAACCTCTATTTGCCTTAATCCATTGGAGAAGGAAATGGTGAACTACTCCAATGTCTTTGCCAAGAAAATCTCATACAGGTGTCACAAAGAGTTAGGCACTATTGAACAACAACAAGCCCACTCTTCCTAGCAGCAGAGGAAAAGAATCTGGTTTCAGCTGTAGCAAAGGATGTTTCTTACATCAGTACTTCAAAGGATTCATGAGCTCATTGGTAAAAGCAGCACAACCCCTTTATGCTTCAATCTCTATAATTCTTGTTTGTCTTCCTGCAAAATCTTCTAGCTGCCCTGGAAGTTTTCTTCTGGCTCTTTTCAATATTTCTTGTATACCAGTGAAGCTCTCAACCTAACTATCTCTTTTCCCATTCTATTACTGCTCAAAAGATCCAACTCTTTTCTCCCTGTTTTAACTTTTCCAGGACTGGTTTCTGAGGGAGAAAATAGTCTTTCTTCCCCTAGAACTATTTAATACTAAGCTGGAGGCAGCCATTTGGTTAGAGTGAGTCAAGGAGTCTCCAAAACTTTATCCAGTGGTAGGAGCTATTCTACTCATGCCTTTTGGACAAGGAGAAGTTTCTTATATTCTAGGACTTGGAAGTTTGGAATACTGTGATCTCCTCTCTAAACTAATAGCTATTATTTACATAGCTCTTTGAAGATTGCAAAGTGCTTTACTTATATTATCTAATTTTATCCTTAGAACTACCTTGGGAGATAAACTCAATTGTTGTTGTTGTTGTGGTTCAGTTGTTCAGTTGTGTCTGACTCTTTGTGACTCTGTGGACCATAACAGGCCAGGCCCTTCTATCCTTTAGTATGTCTCAAAGTCTGTCCAAGTTCATGTTGTTTTCATGACACTATCCATTTCATCCACTACTGTCCCCTTTTCCTTTTGCCTTCAATTATCCCCAACATCAGGGTCTTTTCCAGTGTGCCCCATCTTCTCATTATGTGGCCAAAGTATTTAAACTTCAGCTTCAGTATTTGACTTTCCAGTGAACAGCCTGAATTAATTTCTTTAAGTATTGATTTATTTGATCTGCTTGCTGTCCAAGGGACTCTCAAAAGTCTTCTCTAGTACCATGATTCAAAAGCATTGATTCTGTGGTGCTCAGCTTCCCGCATAGTCCAACTCTCACAGTCATGCATTGCTACTGGAAAAACCATAGCTTTGACTATACAGACCTTTGTTGGCAAGGTGATATCTCTGCTTTTGAGTATACTGTCCACATTTGCCATTGCTCTTTCCAAGGAGCAAATGTCTTTTAATTTCATGGCTGCAGTCATGATTTACAGTGATCTTTGAATCCAAGAATATTAAAATCTAACACCGCTTCTCCTTCTATTTGCTGGGAAGTGATGAGACCAGTTGTCAAGATCTTAGGTTGGTTTGTTTATTTTTAATGATAAACTTCAAGCCAACTTTTATACTCTCCCCTTTCACCCTTTTAAGAGGCTTCTTAATTCTTCACTTTCTGCCATCAGAGTGGTATCATCTGTATATCTGAGATCATTGATATTTCTCCTGGCAACCTTAATTCTGGCTTTTGATTCATCCAGCCTGGCTTTTTGCATGATGTAGTATGCATATAAGTTAAATAAAGAATGTGACAATGTGCAGCCTTGTCTTACTCCTTTCCCAATCTTAAACCAATCAGTTGTTCCATGTTCAGTTCTAACTGTTGCTTCTTGGCCCAAATACAGGCTCCTCAAGAGACAAGTAAGATGATCTGGTACTCCCATCTCTTTGAGGACTTGCCACATTTTGTTGTGATCCATGCGGTCAAAGGCTTTAGTGCAATCAATGAAGCAGAAGTAGATGTCTTTCTGGAACTCCCTTACTTTCTCCATAATCCAGTGAATGTTATCAATTTGGTCTCTAGCTCCTCTGCCTCTTAGAAAACCAATTTGCTCTTCACATATTGCTGAAGCCTAGCTTGTAGAATCTGAAACATAACCTTGCTGGCATGTGAAATGAATGCAATTCTTCAGCAATTTGAACATCCTTGGTATTGCCCTCTTTTAGTATTGGGACATAAACTGATATTTTTCCCAGTATCATCTGCATTTTAGAGGTGAGGAAACTGTAGCTGACAAAGGTTGTGACTTACCCAGAGTTCTGTAACTATATCTGGGGCAACATTTGAATTCAGGTCCTGCTGAATATACTAAGTCCAGTATATTTATCTGTTGAGTTATCTAGATGCCTCCTGGTACCTGCAGTTACACAGGCCTGGGGTTGGTGTCCCTTTCTGTCTGTTTCAATACTGGAGTGCTGGAGGTAGCGATAATAACAGACATTTATCAAGGTTTTCAAGGAGCTGTATAAATAGATATATATATATACATATATATATGTATATATATACACACATACACATGTATACGTATATACATATATATATAATCTCATTTATATATATTTATATGTATATATATTATCTCATTTGATCCTTAACACAACCATGAGAAGTAGGTGCTGCAAGTATTATTATCCTATAAAGGGAATTGGTGGGTGCAGCTTCACAGGGAACTTTCACTTTTCTCAGCGATCCTTTCCATGTCTCCCACAGATCCACTGTAGTCCAACTACATTGGATGTGGAGGGAGAGTTTCTGGGTTCAAATCCCATCTTTGTTATTTACTACTCGTATGACTTTAGGCAATCCCTTAATTTCCCTGGGCTTCAGTTTCCTCAAATGCAAAATGAAAGAGTTGTACCAGATCACCCTCAAAGTCTCTCCCAGCTCTAAATCAGTCATCCTATGATCCTATGACTCCATTTTACAGATAGGCAACTGAGGGTAAGGGAAATCAAGTGACTTACCCAGAGTTAAATAGCTAATAAGTGTCTGAGGTGGAATTTGAACTGCCTATATAGAGGCAACACCAGCAGAACCTACAGTTTGAAAAAGAAGAGATGTGTTCTGAAGTCCCTTGATTTTATAGGTCTGACTTTTGGTGTAGGGGATAAAGAGCTCATGCCTTAGGGGAAGATGAACTGGTTGGGTGAATCATGAAACCAGTATTCCAATGCTCTTACTAATTACCTGTGTGACCTCAGGCCTTTCTAGGTTTTAGTTTCTGCATCATGTTAAATCTGGGCATTGGAATACATGTTCTTTGATGTATTTGATCCCTAAGTATTGCGAGGAAATTGTCCTATCTGGCCTGTTTGGTTCTCTGATAGCCCTTTGATATTCTGGTTTGTAATTGACTGTCCTGCTTAGAATGGATAGAATATTGGAGCTGAGGAAAATGGAAGAATGAAGCAAGAGAGGATAGCAATTTCAGTTAGGGAAAGTGAACTTGATCAAATTTAAGAAAACTAGATGATCACAGATTCAAACTTCTGAGTATTTAGGTTCCCTTTTTATAATCTGGAAAGTCTTTTGTAACCTAACCCTCCCTTACTTTTCCAGTCTTCTTATACTTCACTCTCCTCCAATCTAGAATCCAATGACATTGATTTCCTTGCTATTTCTCAAACGAAATACTCCATTTCCCAACTCTATCTATTTTCACTGGCTCTCCTCCATGCCTGAAATTCTTTCCTTCTTCATCTTCACCTGCTGACTTCCCTGGCTTCATTCAAGTCCTGGCTAAAATTTGACCTTCTGTAAGAAGCCTTTCCTAGTCCCTCTTAATGCTAATTCTTTTCCTCTAAAGTTAGCTCTAATTTACTCTATGTCTTGTTTGTATATAGTTGTTTTCTTGTCTCCCCCATTAAAATATGAGTTCCTTGAGAGCAGGGATTTTTTTTGTCTTTCTTTGTATCCCCAATGCTTAGCACAGTGCCTAACATATAGTAGTCACTTAAAAAAAAATGCTTGTTAACTTGATTTGGGATGAATTTGATTACAGTGTTTCTATGGTGGGAAAAAAATACCATTTTGATAGGAAAGAAAGAGAATCCTATAATGGAAAATAGGCTCTTGAAGGAACCCCAGGTCAAGTCTGTTTAGCCAAGGAAGTATAATTTGAAGGGGAGCCTACCTGGGCCATGCTTTTTCCTGTCTAGGAGAACAATTACCAAGGGCTAGCTGGAGACTTCTTTTCCTTCTCTTCTATCCCTCCAGCTGCCCCTTGCCAGAGGCCCTTGGACTTGGCTGGCCATCTCTTGCCAGGGTCACAGCCTTTCCCAGAAAGGGAGTAATTCCTGGAAAAGATAGAAGCCTGTTGAGAAACTCTGAGGGGGCAGATGGTGAGCCATTTCTGGGGCGGCCCTTGTGTCAGCCTATGTTATTTGAAATCCCCGAGGATATCAGCATACAGGTAGCTGTGAGCTGGCAGTCAGCACTGTCCTTAGCACGGCCCTCAATTGGATTGAGAAACAATCCTTGAGCAGGACCCAGCCGTGTCGGGATGGTTGGCATGCTTCCTGCCACCAGGTTGAAATCAACCTTAAATTGAACTGAAAGGTGATTTTTTGCCCCCCTAGCATACACATTTGCCAGGCCTCTACCTCCCTCCCACTTCTCTCCCTCAACCTCTGTCCTCATTCCTTGCCCGGAGTGTCCCTGTTTTCCCTTGTTTTCTTTTCTCTTAACCAAGGGGAACTCAAGATAAAGACATATGTTTACCTGGCCCAGAGGGCTGGGCTAGGTGCATTTGTCAGAGCTGGAGATGAAGTTCAAACAGGACCATGTCACAATGGTTTGTTTATCACTCTTTGGAAGATTTCTTTTTTTTCCCCCGGTGAAGAACTGTATAAATAGATTTAATGAGCCTTGAGGCTGTTGTTTGCTTTCAGAGTTTACAACAATCTAGGGAATCTCAAAGAACCTTTGTCTTTAGGTATATTGTATATCTCACCTAAAGTGGGAGTTGGAAAAGGCAAAGAGAAAGGGATTTCTTTTTGGGGGCCAAATCACTTTTGGCATGAGGACACTTTTATTCTTCTAGTTAGGAGGCTTGTAGTTTTGAATGTTTAGTGAAAATCACTTAAAATAAAAAAAAACTTGCAATAATCTGTATAATCTTTCATTTTTATGTATTTATATGTATAGCTGGTAGAAGATAGAAAGGAAGTGTTGATTTAATATATTACAAATAGAAGGGAAACACAGGGAGTTACTTGGTCAGAGGAGCTATGTCCTCTGAACAGACTCCCATTTCATATTCTTTTACCATGGCTTCTTTGAGAGCCTCACTTCCTCCACTAAAGGTCCATCAATCAATCTACAAACATTTATCCATCAATCAGTCAATCAACAAACATGTATTAAGGACACTGTGCTGAGTGTTATCAATAGAAAATAAGGCCAAAAACAACTCAAGTCAAACTATCTCTGCATCTATCTATCTATCTATCTATCTATCTATCTATCTATCTATCTATCTATCTATC